>NC_084529.1:11208069-11438069 GCF_024500275.1 Phycodurus eques | reverse complement strand
TTCACTTGAAATAGGTTAAAGTGAATATCTGTTCCAATGCTTTTGCGCACCAAAAAAAAAAGGTCACATTACAAACAATGCAATCATATCTTGTTCGTTTTTCAGATGTCCATGAAACTAATAACTGTTGATCTCATCTTTTGATATCAAAGACAACAGTTTTCAGTCGACAGTAAAAACAATGTAATTGGCCTCACTGTTCCAAAACATTTGTGTGATAAAACTAGCCAGTTTTGTTGAACAGGCTTGATGATGCACAGTATTGTCGATGGGAATCAATATGGTCATCTGCTACCATGGATTTTTAAATTATTTAATTTTGTGTTACGTAGGCATATGTTGACCCATTTTTTTCCCCCCAGTCATCATGAAATCACCTGAGTGAAATGCATTTCATCCCTCAGGTGCAGAATCAGGTGATGGCCAAAGACGGTTGTCTTTTAATGGTGAGCTGAACGGGCTATTGGGTGCAGCAGGTCTTCTTGGAGCTGGTGATTTGACAGCCATGTCAGACTCGCCCAGACCAATTTCCGCAGTTAACAGCATTGCTCAGGATATCCAGATAATGTTTGTTTGTTTTAATTACTCACTTTTGCTACTTTCACAATTTCTGTCAAAGTATTTTTATTTCCTTCCTGTCATGTAATTTGATCACCCAAAATGTTAAGATTTCTTTGTTGTTGTCTTGAGTTCAAATGAAATGACATGATTTTATTTCAATGACTGCTGCAATTTCAGCCGCCTTTCAGGTGATGATCAGTCTACCTGTATCCCCATCACCTCGGATAATGTGGAGATTGTTGCCAGTCAGGACTCAAGCATCAATAGCAAAGCTCGAGGTAGCAACATGGTAAGATTTTGAATATTTCTATTTGTCCTCCTGCCTGCTAGTGAGTGGTGGGATACAATGGATTCTTAGATTCATATTCCTCAAAACACTGCTGCCACTGAGATTTTTTGAGTGTACATACAGTCACTGAAATAATTATTAGGCCACCTTTGTTTCTTCAATTTCTTGTTCATTTTAATGCCTGGTACCATTAAAGCAGGGGTCTTGAGCTCAGTTTTGTCATGGGCCACATTGTTGGTATGGTTTCCCTCAGAGGGCCGTTATGACTGTGAAACCATATAAATGTTTCATTGCCTCATCAAGAGTATTTCGTAGCAGCTGGTCTATAGAGGGTGATCGGGTGCCACTCCACCGCTGCTGAGTCACCTTGAAAAGGCCAAAAAGTGAAATAATGAAAATGGAGTATTATAATAAAAATATTACAAATTATATGGATATCTATTTTTAGTAGGCTTTACACGATCAGGATTTTTGGGGCCGATCACAGAATCAGTGAGTTTAAAAAAACAATAACCGATCCGATCACAAGATGGGGCAATGTCTATTTAAGTGACTTGTTAATTTACTGTATATACTTGTATACTGAGTATCTTCAAACGTATTCATTCTCTAGTCCAGTGATTCCCACCCAGTGTTGTAGTGGCACATTATTCTGCCATGAGCAATCTTCAGGTATGCTGTGCGAAAAATTTTACTTAACTGCTCAAAAAATTATTCATTTACAAGAAATGTATCTTTGTTCCTCTAGTTATGCCAGTGAGGCATAGTGACAGACAGAACAAATAAATTCTCTTCTGTTAGATGGCAGGAAGTACATACAGTAATTACTGTACATCTACTTTTTGTGACATTTTTGTTTGCTGGTATGCCGTGAGATTTTTCAATTGTAAAATATGTGCTTTCGCTCCATAAAGGTTGGAAATCACTGCTCTAGTCAGATCGTGTATTCTAATCAGTCAGGTCAAACCATCATTACATGACAGAAATAATGGGAGCTAACTTACTGCAGTTGAATTACCTTATTGTAATTAAATTACTTCACACACACCGAAACTTTAGAGCATGATTCGACATAACACTGGGATGTTTACGCACAACTGTTAGTGCTAGCACTAGCTTGCTAGGCTACATAACATTTTGTTGCCTGCTTGCAAGCGGTATTGTATTCAAAAAGTATGTGAAAATACCTCAAGCAAGCCTTAAATGAACGTAATCTCCCAAGCACCGGTGACCATCAGCACGTTTTCCCCCATTTTGTTCTTCTAATACACACGTCCCGATGTCGTTGACGTGGTAACGAGTGTATCCGGTCACGTTTGAGTTGACGAGATAAAACCCAGTGATCGTAAAAGACGGGATGCAAAGATTTTATTGTAGTAGTTTGACATGGTAGTGCAATTGTGAAAGACCACATTTGTTTTGTAATCTGATCCACTCATTACATGTTGTTCGTCTCAGATGTGTTGTCTGTCCCACACCGCCGACATGTTTTTTTTTTTTTTTTTTTTTTTTTTTTTTTTTTTTTTTTTTTATATAAATAACTTTGATTGTCAGATATTTAGAGTACTACGTCAAAGGACATGCGACAAGGCTAAAAATAAACCAGCTTTTGAATTCAAATATACTGTACATGATGGCGATGCAGAGTAAATGTCTTTTGTCATTGATCGGATCGGCGAATTATGACATTAAAACCGATCAGCATAAAATGCTTATTATCGGCCGATAAGGATCAGATCGGTGTAAAGTCTAATTTTTAGACAAATAAGATAAATAATATACAGTTACTGAAGCGTAAAATTGATTAGTTTATCCCTGGTTGTCTCTTTTAATGACACAGCTTCCAGTTTAGGGCGCCTGAACGTTTTCCCATTAACTCTTGCTAAATGTTTAACATGCACAGTCGCTCCTCATGAAATACAAGATATTGCCAAGGTAGACGTTAAACAGGATTACTGTTAAACTATTCTTACCCACATCAAGTGACTGTTAAAATAGGTTTGGTAAAAAAATAAAAATAAATGCTTGCAATATCTCAACATTATTTATTGCGTATGACGAAATGAAATTCTGGTCCAGCTATTAGTAAGAATCATGGAAGTTGAGCTCAGTTAAAAAGTAGCGGGCCGCATTTGGCCCCTGGCCTCGGTTTTGACACCTGTGCACTAATGGTATATTACCTGAAGAATGCAATGCATCTGACTCCATAATATTTTGTCCTTTTGACATGTTTAAGCTTGATTGTTTAAGCTTGATTGTTTAAGCTTGATTGTATTCGCAGTGATTCTGCTTACGATCAAGATGTGGGTGTATATCCTCACTCACTATTCGTGAGGACGTGCACGAATGACTAGCGAATCAGATTCGAATTGTGACTCCTTGTACAGTATTTTCGCGACCATACGACCCATTGTATTAAAAGGCGCAGTCTCAGTTACGGGTCTATTTCTGTATTTAACAGATGCATAAGGCGCACCCGTATTATTGGGCGCAGGCATGGTAAAACATACGCTAGCTTATAACATACGCTAGCAAAGGCAGCAGGAGCAAAACTGAGTTTGGTTGTACTTTATTGAAGTATTTTAACAATTTACTCAGGTTTTTTTTTTTTTTTTTTTTTTTAAATCAATCCTCATCCACAAATCCAACAAAGTCTTCATCTTCTGTATCCGAAATGAACAGCTGGGCAAGTTCTCCATCAAACATGCCGGGTTCCCTCTCGTCATTGTCGTAGTCAGTCTCGTTGGCAGGGGGGTGTTCAGCAACGATGCTGGCGTTTCCTGCTTCCTCCACTTGCGAACCATGGCGTTTCCTGCTTCCTCCACTTGCGAACCATGGATTCGTTGATCTTGAATTCTCTCGCGGCTGCTCGATTCCCATGTTTCTCAGTGTAACTGATAGCTTGCAGTTTAAACTGTGCATGTCTCTTCGTAGGTGCCATTTTCAGGGTTCCTTGGCCAAAACGATGTTGATTTGCACAATGCACATACCGGCACTATATACCTACTGGGGGCATGCCTTTAGTGTCCTCTTTCACGCGCACCATTCCCCCTTCAACGTCCGCATGCTGTCCTCAGTCACGTAAGCGTGTCTCGTTGTAGGTGCCATTTTCGGGGGGCCTTAGCCAAACCGATGCACATACAGGAGCTATATACATACTGGGGGCGTGTCTTTAGCCTCCTCTGTCATGCGCACCCTTTCCCCTTTACGTCTGCATGCTGTCCTCAGTCACATCCGCCTTCCTCTATATAAGCAGCGTGTCGGCAGGAAATGCTCCCAGTCAGTCAAGCGGAGCGCTCATCAAAGTCACACAACAATATTTACAGATTTTGGAACTCTGTGCACACATAAGGCGCGCCGCATTATAAGACGCCCCGTCCATTGCGACTTATGGTCGTGAAAATACGGTACTATTCAAAATTAGAGATGGATGATGTCATAGTCCAGTGAATGAAAAATCCAATGTCCATATTTGAGAACGATCTATAAACTTAAATACTATTCAGTTTTGCATCCATTTGTTATTGAAAAAACTACTAAACAATGTTTTCCGGTAGATAATTTTTATGTGTGAAAACGTGTGTCGTTCAGCGTTTCAATGCAAGATGGCAATGCTGACCCTCTAGCGCAGGGGTGTCAAAACTCATTTTCACCATGGGCCATATTGACATTATCGATGCCATCGAAGGGCTAGTTCGAAGAGAGTATATGTAACTAAATGTAATGTAAAATAAATGTAACTATACTCCTCAATATAAAGGGCGGCGGCATTATAAAATAGTGTGCGCCAAGCATTATTCTGCTCCAAAGCAAATTTGCTTTGGAGCAGAATAAAACTGCATCATACACTCCAGGAATCCCCCCCGTTTGCAAAGCAGAGGACAAGTCCCTGCCCGTATATAAAAATTGAATATTTTTTTTGTTCTTTGAAGTAAATGCGGTGTGGCAACAGTTGCAGCGATTGTTAGAATACAGTAAGTAGAATGTTGTTCTTTGATTCATTGCGATTCAAATGCAATAATTCACAATCTGCCTACTCCCCCCCCCCCACTTGCAAGTTAACTTGACTCACTTCTCCTGCACACACATCCTGAGAAGGTGAACATAAACCTACACAATATCATGGAGCAGGAAGTTTCCAAATAATGATTTTGAGCTAATTTTCATTTCCTGGCTTGTAATGTAGAGACCTATTCAATGGAGTTAACCTAATCTCTGCCGAATCCCATCGCACTATAAAACATAGATGCCAAATGTCAAAGGACCTTGTCGCAACACCTCTTGGAGTGTATGCAGACTCGTTTATTGAAATCGGCTCACACAGGCGGCTTAACACAACAGCAGCAGCATTTCATAAATTATACTTCAGTTTTTTTCCCGTTTCCCCCCGATGCAACAGTGAAAAGATCATATTTTTGTTGTACTTAGTTTGAAATTGTTGAATTTCTATGCAAATTGAGTAACTTTAACAGCGGTATTAAAAACTTTATTGGGGGCTGTCATATTTACTGATCATGTGACTGGATAATGCGAGAGTGACACATACTCAGTCTATGGACAAGTCACCACAATGAGTAATGATTATGCCTGAGCAAATTCTTCTAGTCTTGCTCCTGAAAGGATTATGCTGCGTTCACACTGGACACGAAGCCAAGTTTTAACTCGTGTCACTTGTGGCAGTTTGATCGCGGGTGTTCATTTGCATCTCTCACGCCACAAGTAGCCTACCGGAGAAAAGAAGGGGCCTAGGCCATATCTCACTGACGGGAACATTGCCGAGCCAGCCAAGGCTGATCAGTCGCGCAGCAACTCCAGCACCTGGGAGACCAAAAATATGGCTTGCGCTCTCACCAGGAAGATGTCTCAGACTTCTCCAGACAACGTGACAACCAATTCACCCGGAAGTTGCTGATATAGGCCTAGATACAGTACATATATACTTTAATTAAATATCTAACGATATTTTGTGTGCGTGCGTGTGGTTTTAACAACTGAGATTTAAAGTTATTGACTGATAGCAGAGAGCAGACATACCGTAATTTCTCCTATATAATGTGCATTCCCCCCCAAATCTTCAAAAGTCACATTATACATGGGTGTAAGGAAAATGAAGAAAATAATTTCACATTGTATATATGTTGACAGGTACATAGGGGTTGTGAAAAAGGTGTACTTTCATTCCATTATATGTTATGTCTAATGTGGATATAAATTACGGTATATTTTCACCCCTCACCCGAGAATCAAGGCCTCTTCCCATGCTCGTTTTTTAAAATATAAAAATCCATAACATACAAAATATTTGGGATTTGGTTCTGATATTTTCTGAGGTTGAAGTGGGCATAATTAGAGATGCCCACATACATTTTGGCGATGATTAGTTGCAGTTTTGTGACATTAAGCAGAACTGAGATTTATTTAGTTAAAAAAAAAAAAAAAAAAAGTTTTGTTTTACATGGGGGGCCAAGAATACACCACGTGCAGAATTATTAGGGAAGAAAGCATTTTGACCTTATCACTTTTAACCATATTTCCTCGCTCCCAGCTGAATAAACGGATTTAAGCAAAGGAGGTGCAATGCATTCGTGTAATGTGTGGGTGTGGCCAAAGGAGATCAACACCCTATATAAAGGTGTGTGTAATTGTTCGGCTGCTTCTTTTGACAAAATGGGCCAAAAGAGAGATTTAACTGACTCTGAAAAGTGAAATTATCAAAATTTTCTCAGAGGAATGCACGCCGATTGTACACAAGCGGATGGCACAGGCCGCGGCCAGAGGCCCTTGTTAAAAAAACAAACCAAAAAAACAAACAAAAGTCAGACAATCAATGAGTTGGTGTCTGCTGTGGTCAGTGATCATGCTGCTGCGCAATGCGCTGCTGATTGGCTTTTGCAACACGGCTTTATGCAAGTTTGTCACACTGATTCAAATCCTTTCAACAAGAGTGAAAGGAGGCGAGGCGAATATTCACTTTTGCTCCAACGTTGTGGGCATCGCACTTTTGTAATGGCTGTACGTGATCATGTGGTACAAATAGTTCAATGTCTGGTGTTTCTCTTGTTAGCCTGATTAACTTTGTGTCACACGTTATTCCTGTCACCTGGTGCCATTTCGTGCCAACTTGTGGCGTTTATATTGAGTTTACATGTAATCACGCCACGTGAAACATCCAATTAGCGTTCGGTGTAAGGCTGCATCGTTTCGAACCAATGTGACCAAGCAGAGAGATCGTCCTTCGGATGAGGAAGATGTTATCCGAAGCTTATTTCATGCAAGAAAACAGCTTGCGGCACTACAAGTGGAACAGGAAGTCGGCGACCGGTGCACATGCAATCAGAAAAATAATTTTTTAAACAAAATAAATTGATTGTCAATAAATAGAATAATCATGGGACTCCAACATAGTTTTCTTTTCCTCCGCTTAGTGGTATTGGAAAATGATTTTTCTGAGCAGCCTCTGTGATATGTTTTTATGTGGTATGTACGCATTACATTTGAAGAGAGGGAAGTACCGTATTTTCCGCACTGTAAGCCGCACTTAAAAGCCTTTAATTTTCTCAAAAATCGACGGTGTGCCTTTTAACCTGGTGCACCTTATGTGTGCACTGAGTTCCAAAATCAGTAAAAATGTTGTGCGATATTGGTAAGCGCTCTGCTTGATTGACTGTTGCACCATTTCCCGCCGACATAGGGACGTAATACTTACACTACGTACGCTGGCAGTGATAAACCAATTGGAGAACATTACGTAAAGCCACGTACAGTACGTACGCTTACCTCCGCCACTCCTCCGGTAGGTATACTGTACTACCGGTATGCTGCAAAACATTTGTTTGGCTAAGGACCCCCGAAAATGGCATCAGCGAAGAGACATGCCTACGAGGCACAATTCAAACTACAGGCTATCAGTTACGCGGTTGTAGCCGCGAGAGAATTCAAAATCAAGCACAAGAACAGCCAGGAGAAGCGTCTCTACAGTCACCATTCGACTGAAGGCAATAACGATAGCACAAGACATGACGATCGAACACCTTCAAGGAGGTCCGTCTTTGTGCTTTCGCAATCCGCGCAAGGACTACCGTGGTGCAGCAACTGCCAGCGAACTCAAACCGCTGGTCATTGGTGTAAACAGGACATTCAAAGTGAAGTTGCGAGCGGCGTGGGAGCGATGGATGAGAGACTGCGAACACACCGTTACTAAGACTGGGAGGCAGTGCCGGGCGAGTTACCCCACCATATGTGAATGGATTGTGGATGCATGGGCTAAGGTATCTGCTTTGACTGTTGTCCGAGCTTTCGCGAAATCATTGCTGAACAGCCAGCCGGCAACGAGAATGCCTCCGACGAGTACGAAAGGAAACCCGGCATGTTTGATGGCGAAATTGCCCAGCTGTTCAATTCAGATACAGAAAATGAGGACTTTGATGGATTTGTGACAAAAGATTGATCAAAACATTTGTATTTTAAAATGTGTAGTAGAATAAAGTTCAACCAAACTCAGTTTTCTGCTTCCGTTACCTTGTTTTAGCATCCGCCGAATAATACGGTGCGCCTTATGTATGGCAATGTATGTAAGTACAGAAATAGACCCCGTAATTGAGACTGAGACTTACAATCCGGTGCGCCTTATGGTGCCGAAAATACGGCACCATATTTTTTCATTTTTATGTTATTTTTTATTTTTTTTTCTTCAGCCATTCAGAGGTGGACTTGCGCCTCTATCCGCGCTCCTTTCCACCAAATGGGACACAGTCTCTCCTTCGGGGCCTGGTTGGTGGGGGTGTCTCGCTCTCATGGGGGCGTTGGTGGCAGGGCGCGGGTTGGCTGGGGCGGGGGTGACGTTGAGTCCCTGCTGCCTCCTCCAGGTGGCCGGTTTTCGGGGCGCCTTGGTGGACCACCCTGGATCCCTCTGTATGAGAGGTTTCCCCCTTTAATCGGCCGCTCTCGGGTAGACTCATGGGCCCGACCACGCCTCTCAATTGGGTGGGGTGGGGTCCTCAGCCCCCGCGGTGCAGGCACAGCAATTACAGGACACTTCTGACAGTTACTGTGCATGCGAGATGGTGTTAATTCACTTGCGTGTGTCCGCAGACGCACACCCCTGGGACTTATTCGCTGGGTGTGGGGCCACTCATTCATTGTGACAAATAACCTTTTAACTATGCGAATTTCTTTGGTATCCCCTCACTTACAACACTGGTCTTAGATGTTTATAATTTATATAGCCACTCCTCCCACACTTCAGTTGTACAGCCGGATCCACGACCCCTGTACTGCATGCTTCCCCTCCTGTCCCTGTCCTGTCCTATATTGTCTTGTCCTTCCCTCACATGGTGTAGCACTACTGACCCATCCATCCAACACTCGAATCCCATGTCATTGTACTAGTTATATGCTGCTTTACATTCAACTTGTTTACTGCTAGTGCTTTGTTTTTTGTCTTGTCATATATTTAGTTACCTTTTCAATCTCTCTCCTTTGTTTTTTTTTCTCTCCCCTTTAAAATATTTGTTCTGAATGAGTGTAATTGTCAATAAATATCCATCAGAATACAAAGAAACCACATTGGCAGCTTAAAAAGTCCACTGTGGCACAGTAGAACTCTTTCTTTCTGCTTGACCTAACAGCCGAACAGGACAAAAAAAAAAGTTATTTTTCTTTTTGAAGTCAATGGCACGCTACTCGTGTTTACATTTAGACGAACAAAAACAACAGCTTTCATGTACTGTAGTATGTCTGGCACTGTCTGCCCAAACGTGGATGTTTCAGCCCACTTATAACTTGAGGAAACCCCTTGCAGTAAATTGCAGATGTAGTTTTGGCTGTGCATACACACACACACACACACACACACACACCAATATAAGAATTTACACATTCACATTTTATTTTAATTTTATTGATGTTCATGCTGTGGTTAAATCAGAATATGCTATTCACTCACTGTACTTTTTACTCTTACTTTTTTGGAGCACTACTTTTTACTTGAGTCACATTGTCAAGTAACAGTCATCTTACTTGAGTACAATATTTGGTTCCTCTTCCCACCTCTGGAGCTGACATCCTCTATTGCTACTCATATGTTTAAGCAACATTTTTGCTCATCAGATCAGTCAGTGTCGTATTTGTTGCACTGGTCTTTTGTATTTTCGCATTGAGGTGGTACCGCTGGGACCTGGTTGTGGTCCCAGCGGTACCACGAAGCACACGTAACATCAGCGACAAGAGCTGATCCGCTAGTACATCTTGTATTAATTCGGAAACGCGCCTACAATTATCTAACTAGTTTCCGGATGTTAATGTTAAAGTGACGGAGCGATGTTCGGGATTATGTCACTACACAGAATTAATTACTGTATTTTCACGACCATAAGGCGCACTTAAAAGTCTTAAATTTTCTCGAAAATGGACGGGCGCCTTATAATGTGCCGCCTTGTGTGCGCACCGAGTTCCAAAATCTGTAAATGTTGTGTGACTTTAATGAGCGCTCCACTTGACTGACTAGGAGCATTTCCTGCTGATGTGCTGCTTATACAGAAGAAGGCGGATGTGACTGAGCACAGCATGCAGACGTAAAGGGAGAAGGCTGCGCGTGACAGAGGAGGCTAAAGACACGCCCCCAGTAGATATATAGTTCCGGTATGTGCATCGGTTTGGCTAAGGACCCCTGAAAATGGCACCTACGAAGAGACACGATTACGAAGCACAGTTTAAACTGCAAGCTATTAACTACGTGGAGGAATATGGGAATCGAGCAGCCGCAGCTGTGAGAGAATTCAAGATCAACGAATCCATGGTTCGCAAATGGAGGAAGCAGGAAAACGTTTCCGCGGGAAAAAAAGAAAAGGAAAACGTGGAAACAAGGCGAGGTGGCCCGAGTTGGAAGACCAACTCGAGGAAGCAGGAAAATGAGCTTCGCCAAGTCAAAAAGATGAAGCTGAGTTTCTGCGTGGAAATAAAGAAGAAAAACAAAATCCGGAAACAAGGTGATGTGGATTAATGAGCAAAGAACAGCCGGGAGAAGCGTCTCTGCAGTCATCATTCGGCTGAGTGCAATAACTCTGATCTTTCCATTTCGGGAGGCTTGACGAACCGCTCGACATCCATGTAAACAGGGCGTTCAAAGTGAAGTTGTGAGTGGGGTGGGAGCCATGGATGACAGATAGCGAACATAGCTTTACTAAGACTAGGCAGCGCTGGGTCAGTTACGCCACAATTTGTGAATGGATTGTGGATGCTTGGGAAAACGTGTCTGCTAGCACTGTTGTTCGAGCGTTTGTAAAAGCCGGCATCATTTCTGAGGAGCCGCACAATGACGAGAGGGAACCTGCCGTTTGAAATGGAGAACTTGCCCAGCTGTTCATTCAGATACAGAAGATGAGGACTTTGATGGATTTGTGGATGAGGATTGATAAAAAAATAACGTGAGTACATTGGTAAATACTTCAATAAAGTACAACCGAACTCAGTTTTGCTCCCGCTACCTTTTTAAAAACTTTGTTTTAGCGTGCATGCATGCTACTGTATGTTTTAAGATAGCGTGTGTTTTACCATGCCTGCGCCCAATAATACGGTGCCCCTTATGTATGTGTTAAATACAGAAATAGACCCTGTAACTGAGACTGCACCTTTTAATACGGTGCGCCTTATGGTCGTGAAAATACGGAAACTTCAAAATTTAGAAATGGCCAATCAAAACGGAAAAATACTGTAGTTAATATTTTCCTGGCGGATGCATTTGGGATTAGCCTTTGAAGTTGGTAATAGTGAAAAATTAAGTGAAACAGACAATGATTCTAGTCAATTATTGTCCAGAATGAGAGTGCTTAAAGAGGAAGATGCTATTCATGTGGCACAACCTGAAGCAGGCATCAGATGCAGGTGGAGATGGGCCTGGCTCAAGTTGGAGGCCAAAACAAAAAAGCAAAGAAATAAGGCAAATTTAATTTTACATCTTAAATAAATGTTTTTCTGTGGGAAGACAATGTTTATTTTGCCTTATAATACTCTTAGAGTCTTCCAGATTGCTTAATTTATTTTAAAATCCCCCCTGATATTCTCTGCGGGGGATCCCCCCCAGACCCTCCCCTTCCAATGTTTTTTTTTTTTTTTTTTTGGTCACTTTTTTCATGCCTTTGGTGTTTGCATGTCTGCTAATGGTGGAGTCATGAACACTGACCTTAACTGAGGCAATTTAGGCCTGCAGTTCTTTCGACAGATATTGTTTGGGGTCTTTTGTGACCTCTTGGATGAGTTTGTTCTTGGGGTAATTTTGGTCGGCTAGCTACTCTTGGAAAGGTTAACCACTGTTCTGTATTTTTGCCATTTGTGGATAATGGCTCTCACTGTGGTTCGCTGGAGTCCCAAAGCTTTAGAAATGGCTTCATAACCTTTTCAACACTGATAGATTTCAATGAGGTTTTCTAATTTTTTTGTTTTTTAGATTTTGGCATAATCTGGCTTTTGAGGATGTTTTGATCTACTTCTTTGTCAGGCAGGTCCTATTTAAGTGATTTAATTATTTTTTTTTTGGCTTGAGAACAGGTTTGGCAGTATCAGGCCTGGGTGGGGCTAGAGAAATTGAACTCTGGAATAATAAACCATCATTATGTTTTACCGGGGTGGGGGTCAATCACTTTCAAACAAGGCCACGTGGGTTTGAATTTCTTTTCTCTTTTTTCTTTTTGTTTTATTTTTTTATTTGACTAATATTTTTGTTTTATTTGACTAATATTAAAATTTGTATGATCATGGGATACATTTATGTGTGACAAACATGCAAAAAAAAAAAAAGATATCCAGAAACACTTTTTCACACCACTGTATTTTTTCATGGTTGGAGCAATGTCAGCCATGTGGAGATAGGCATCTGTAAACTGTACTTCACAAAATGGATGATTAACTCCTCAGGTGGCGACTGCGCTCCCATCATGAAGCCTCAAAACAGGCAGCTTCTGATTAATTGCCAGAGACGTATTAAAAAGTTTTCACAAATCCATCTATTTAGTGCCAAAGACTTATTAATACGTTTTCTGAGGTTTTACATTTTTTATTTTAAAAAAATATATATTATTCTTGTAATAGAGGGTTTGGCGTAGCTCCACAATATGTATCAAAGGCTTGGGAAGGATTTTAGTATGATACATTGAAAAAAGATGGCAGCAGTGGCTTTGATCAGAACTTTGTCAGCATGATCACAGGAAGACATTTGTTGAGGGGCCCATGTGGGCATGGTGGGGAGTTGTCGGAGCGTGGTGAGAGAGAGAGATGGTGATCGACAAAGCGGAAAAACATGGATAAATACAAACAGCTTACTCTAAAACAGACTTTTGCTAACGCCAAAAAGGATGATCGATGGTACGTCATTCCCAAAAAAGGGGAAAGAGATGACTCTACGACAACGAATGGCATGTAATGCTGGTCGCATCGGGTGTTTGAAGGCCTGCGGTGAGATGGCGACCGTATCACAGTCCACTTCTGCCGCAACATGGACTGCCAACGGAGATTCGGACTCGCATTACAATGAGCCTGATCCGGATTCATCCTTATCTGGGAGCAGCGGGGCGTCCTCCCGAGCCCCCAAAAAGTCACGGAAGAGGTAAGAACTTGGTAACTTCAAAGCTAACGTCCATAGCCTGAGCGATGACTCCGTTTACCATTTTTATCATGCAACGTGCACAAATAAGCACAACAGTTTGTCCTACTACACTACACGTTTACACATCATGCATCCTTTAAACAAAAATGTGGAGCATCGATGGCTAGAATGAATCTGATTAAAAATTTTTTATTGGTCTTTTATTTATAGACTAGTGCATAAACATCCAATTTTCAGACAATGTGATATGATATAAATGTGTAATGTTGACTTTATTTAAAAAAAATAAAAAATTGTTTTAACCTTTCCTCATTGCACTGTCGTAATAAATATTTTGTGGTAATTGTACATATTTCTATAAATTGCAGTTAGTGGATCCAGCAGCAGATGTGCACCCACACCTATTGGCAAGAAAAGTGAAAAAAAAAATCATTTTCCACCACACGGCAGTAATAATGTTTCATTTTTAAGCTAACTGTTTAAATTTGATCATTTACAGGAGGTGCATCAAGCAGTAGTGGGGCTGTTCATTGCTGTTTGTCTGCTGACTGGGAACCCACAAAAGTCCCCCCCCCCTCTTTCCCCAACACACACACACACACACACTGCTGTACAGATTTCAAAGTTCATGTATCATCAGTTTGAAAATGCATGTTATACTTTTAAATAAACTATTTTGCACTCAAAATACCTTTTTTTGTGTTATGTTGTTAGAGTGGGTACGGGAAGTATTCAGACCCCCTTAAACCTTTCACCTTGTTATATTGCAACCATTTGACAATCATTTAAGTTAAATTTTTTCCCCCTCATTAATGTACACACAGCACCCCATATTGACAGAAAAAAATGGAATTGTTGACATTTTGGCAGATTTATTGAAAAAGAAAAACTGAAATATCACAGCCATAAGTATTCAGACCCTTTGCTCAGTATTTAGTAGAAGCACCCTTTAGAACTAATAAAGCCAAGAGTCTTTTTGGGAATTATGTTTTTGACACCAGGATTTGGGGATCCCCGCTGCTATTCCTCCTTGCAGATCCTCTCCAGTTCTGTCAGGTTGGATGGTGAATGTTGGTGGACAGCCATTTTCAGGTCTCTCTAGAGATGCTCAATTGGGTTTAAGTTAGGGCTGTAGCTGGGCCATTCAAGAACAGTCACGGAGTTGTTCTGCCACCACAATGCTTCACTGTTGGACTGTATTCGACAGGTGATGAGCAGTGCCTGGTTTTCTCCACTGATACTGCTTAGAATTAAGGCCAAAAAGTTCTATCTTGGTCTCATCAGACCAGAGAATATTATTTCTCACCATCTTGCGGAGTCCTTCAGGAGTTTTTTTTTTCTTTTCTTTTTTGTAGCAAACTCCATGCGGGCTTTCAAGTGTCTTGAACTGAGGAGAGGCTTCCGTCGGGTCACTCTGCCATAAAGCCCCGACTGTGGAGGGCTGCAGTGATGGTTGACTTTCTAGAACTTTCTCCCATCACCCAACTGCATCTCTAGAGCTCAGCCACAGTGACCTTTGGGTTCTTCTTTACCTCTCTCACCATGGCTCTTCTCCCCCAATTGATCAGTTTGGCCGGACGGCCAGCTCTTGGAAGGGTTCTGATCGTCCCAAACTTCTTCCATTAAAGGATTTTTAGACAGGTGTGTGGCTTTCCTAATCAAGTCCAATTAGTTTAATCAAACACTGCTGGACTCCAATGAAGGTGTAGAACCATCTCAAGGATTATCAGAAAAAATGGACCGCCCCCAAGGTAAATGAGTGTCGCAGCAAATGGTCTGAATACTTATGGCTGTGTGATATTTCAGTTTTTCATTTTTAATAAATCTGCAAAAAAAACTAAGAATTTTATGGCTGCAACACATTCCAAAAAAGCTGGGACAGGTGGCAAAAATGACTGAGAAAGTTGAGGCATACTCATCAAACACCTGTTTGGAACATCCCACAGGTGAACAGGCTAATTGGGAGCAGGTGGGTGCCATGAATGGCTATAAAAGGAGCTTCCCTGAATTGGCCAGTCATTCACAAGCAAAGATGGGGCGAGGTTCACCTCTTTGAACAAGTGCGTGAGAAAATAGTCGAGATAAAATGTTCCTTAACGTACAATTGCAAGGAATTTAGGGATTTTATCATCTACGGTCCATAATATCATCAAAAGGTTCAGAGAATCTGCAGAAATCACTGCATGGAAGCGGCAAGGCCGAAAACCAACATTGAATGCCCGTGACCTTCGATCCCTCAGGTGGCACTGCATCAAAAACCGACATATATGTGTAAAGGATATCACCACATGGGCTCAGGAACACTTCAGAAAACCAATGTCAGTAAATACAGTTCGGCGCTACATCTGTAAGTGGAACTTGAAACTCTACTATGCAAAGCAAAAGCCATTTATCAACTTCTCTGTGCCCGAGCTCATCTAAGATGGACTGATGCAAAGTGGAAAAGTGTTCTGTGGTCGGACGAGTCCACATTTCAAATTGGTTTGGGAAATTGTGGACGTCGTGTCCTCCGGGCAAAAGAGGAAATGAACCACCCGGACTGTTATGGACGCAAAGTTCAAAAGCCAGCATCTGTGGTGTTATGGGGCTCTGTGTTAGTGCCAATGGCATGGGTAATTTACACATCTGTGATGGCACCATTAATGCTGAAAGGTACACATACAGGTTTTGGAGAAACATATGCTGCCATCCAAGCAAGGTCTGTTTCACGCCCCTGCTTATTTCAGCAAGACAATGCCAAACCACATTCTGCACGTGTTACAATAGCGTGGCTTCGTAGTAAAAGTGTGCGGGTACAAGACTGGCCTACCTGCAGCCCAGACCTGTCTCACATTAAAAATGTGTGCCGCATTGTGAAGCGTAAAATACGACAACGGAGACCCCGCACTGTTAAACAGCTGAAGCTGTACATCAAGCAAGAATGGGAAAGAATTCCACCTACAAAGCTTCAATAATTAGTGTCCTCAGTTCCCAAACGTTTATTGAAAGTTGTTAAAAGAAAAGGTGATGTAACACAGTGGTAAACATGACCCTGTCCCTGCTTTTTTGGAACGTGTTGCAGCCATAAAATTCCAAGTTAATGATTATTTGTTAAAAACAATAAAGTTTATCAGTTTGACCATTAAATATCTTGTCTTTGTAGTGTATTTTATTAAATATAGGTTGAACATGATTTGCAAATCATTGTATTCTGTTTTTATTGATGTTTAACACAACGTCCCAACTTCATTGGAATTGGGGTTGTCCTCAGTTATTGACTAATGAATTGAGTTTGGTGGGAATTAGTTCTGGTTCTGGCAGACATAGTGTTTCATATATCAGGTATTGATTGACCTTTACGAATCTAGTCTTAATGAATTGTGAATGGTGAATTTCTTTTTCTTTTAGGTGAAGATTCAGCCTGTTGCCAAATATGACTGGGAGCACAAGTACCATTATGGGAGACTTATTGCTGTGTCAAATTCTTTCACAGCGTATGCAATTCGAGGTTAGTCCTGGATTCATCCTTTTCTTTTTATATGAAATGCTAAATGCTAACAGGAAACATGACAAACATCGACATCATACTGTCTTAGTTTTATCTTACTACAGATTTTTACATATGTAATAAATACATTCAATTGCATTATCTTTGTTTTCTGTGCTCCATGTTGCAGTCTTTTCTATCAAATAAACACATCTTTCCTCAGGAGCCAACAACCAGGCTATGATACGCGTCTTGAGTGTGGACACAGCAGAGCGTTCCCTTCTGAAAGGCTTCACCGGTGCTGTCACAGATCTGGCTTTTGCCCACCTTGACTCACCTCTGTTGGGTTGTGTAGATGAAGCTGGCAACCTTATGGTTTGGGAGCTCACATGCACCAGCAGTACAATATTGTATCCTGACCAGAAGCTCTGCCGTAAAAATGTCCTTTCATTTCTATTAAATCCAATTTTGACTTTAATCTTGGAGAATACCAGCTATCTTGGACAAAGACGTATATTTAAAGTAACCAACAAACTGCAACAAACGCATTCTCAAAAACGGAAGAACTCATGCATGTCATTGAAATACTTGAGCTGGAATTTTACCCATACACAGACAGTAGTGTGGAAAAAGTGTTTTCACCATTCGAGGTTTCTTATTCTTTTGCATGTTTGTCACACTTAAATGGTTCCCATCATCGAACAAATTTGAATTATAGTCAAAGACAACACTTGTTAACACAATGCAGTTTTTAAATTAAGGTTTCTGTTATTAATAGAGGGGGGAAAAACAAACCTACATGAGCCGCCTTTTTAAGGTTATGCCACAGCATCTCAATTGGATTCAGGTCAGGACTTTGACTAGGCCACTCCAAAGTCTTCATTTTGTTTTTCTTCAGCCATTCAGGGATGGACTTGCTGGTGTGTTTTGGATCATTGTCCTGCTTCAGAACCCATGTTCGTTTCAGCTTGAGGTCACAAGCAGATGGCCGGACCTTCTTCTTCAGGAATCTTTTGGGGACAGCAGAATTCATGGTTCAATGTATCACAGCGAGTCTTCCAGGTCTTGAAGCACCAAAACAGCCCCAGACCATCACACTACCACCACCATATTTCACTATTGGTATGATGTTCTTTTTCTGAAATGCGGTGTTACTTTTTACACCAGATGTAATTAAACACAAAAAGTTGAACTTTTGTCTCGTCACAGAGTATTTTCCCAAAAGGCATATGCATCATCAAGATGTCTTCTGGCAAAATTGAGACAAGCCTTAATGTTCTTTTTGCTCGGCAGTGTTTTTTGTCTTGGAACTCTGCCATGGAGGCCATTCTTGCTCATTATCTTCCTTATGGTGGAGTCATGAACAGTGACCTTAACTGAGGCAATTTAGGCCTCCAGTTCTTTAGATGATATTGTATGACGGTGGGGTAATTTTTGGTTGGACGGCTACTCCTGGGAAGGTTCATGTTCATGTTGTTGCCATTTGTGGATAATGGCTCTCACTATGGTTCGCTGGAGTCCCAAAGCTTTAGAAATGGCTTTTTTTAACTTTTCCATAATGATAGTTCTCAATATTTGCCCACTCTCGTCCTTATTGTTGTCAGGAACACTGACCTTAACTGAGGTAAGGGAGGCCTGCAGTTCTTTAGAAGTTGTCCTCAGTTCCTTTATGGCCTCCTGGGTGAGTCATTGCTGTTCTCTTGGGGTAATCTTTGTAGTTCAGCCACTTCAGGGAAGGGTCACCACTGGTCCATGTTTTCTCCATGTGAGGATAATGGCTTTCCCTTTTGTTCGCTGGAAACCTAAAGCTTTAGAAATGGCTTTTGTAAATCTTTCCAGACTGATTGATGTCAATTACTTCATTTGAAAACTGTTCTGGAATTTCTTTGGATTGTCTTTTTTTTTTTTCCCCCCCTCCAGCTCTTTTAGATCTTTTGTCTGATTTGATTTTGTCAGGACAGATTCTGTTTAAGTGATTTCTTGATTGAACAGGTCTGGCAATCAGGCTTGGGTGTGATCAGTAAAAATAACCAAAAATTGTGATTAGCCACAATTAATTCATGATTTAACAAGGTGGGTAATTGCTTTTTCACACAGCGCATGGTAACTGAATCGTTTTTTCCCCCCCTCCTTAATAAATGAAATAATTTAAAAACAACATTTTCAGCTCACTTGGGTTCTATTTGTCTGATATTTATTTTTGTTTGATCTTAAAGTTGGGAAACTATGCAACAATATAACAATTTGAGAAGGGGCCAATACTTTTTCACGGCACTGTATTTTATGTTTACTTGTTGTCTTTGACAAATATTTAAATTAATTTGATAATGGGAAACATTTAAGTGTGACGAACATGCATAAAAATAAGAAACCAGGAACGGGGCAAACACTTTCACACCACTGGATTTGATATTATGCACACTGGATTTGATATTATGCACACACAACCGCCCAATAATATTCGGTTCCTCATGCTTTCCTTAATCCATAGCCCTAAGAGATCAGATAGTTGTTCATATCCGAAGGCCATCGGACACTCCACTGAACTTGCATCGGCGTCTCATCTGGTGCCCTTTCATTCCAGATGATAATGAGGACAACCCGGATGACACCAGCCAGACCTTGGCCCTTCTGCATGAAGACAGGGTATTTGTTTAGTGCAAAAACTTGACCCAAAGCAAATACCAGAGACCGTTATTAATATAGCAACTTGCACTAAAACTAAGCACATTTTAGCCAGTCATAGGGCTCCACAATGAAACCAAAATACAGTTCGAAAGCTCGCTTGTGCTTGGCAGAGTACGCCAAGCCATTTAAATAGCAATTGTACTTCCGCTTTGGTGGCTGTGATGATCATTAAAAAGAGGATCTGGCACATAGCTTTCTTGGCCATTTCAAACCCCATCAACAGTATAGCCTCACAATAACTGTATTTCTGGATCATGATGTGTCTTTAAACATACCATAGTTGTAATTTTGTCCTTTTTTAGGCTGAAGTGTGGGACCTTGAAGTCTTGAGGGCCAACAATGCTTGTTGGCCTGTTGATGCCACAGATTTGAAAGAAGGCCTCATCACAGTGAAGGGATATACCCAGGTATGACTTGTTGTACAGTATATACAAATGTAGTATTTAAAGCAAGGTTTAAGATCCATGTCCGCTCCAAAATAGTTTCATTCATTGTTTTTATTTGTAGTTTTCAAATTGTCCCCTTTATCTGTGTACCATTAGAGGGAGACCGGTATCATACATGCAAATCAGTCGGCTTTCGGCGAAATTTGCCATTTTGAACTCAAAATAGGCCATTTACATAAATCTTTTTGATCCAATGAGTTTTTCCTGGAAAGGGGGTGGGGTGGGGGGTTCGCAATCGCTGTCACTGATGTCATGGGCTGTTTCGTACTCCTTGACCGCTGGCAGCTAGAGCCATTCCACATATCCACCATCAAGACACAGATGCAATTGTGAATATTACTCTGCGGCAAACTAATATGCAGCCTGAGGTTCCGCCTCTGCGCTCAAAGTCGCAGGAGTTGACGAGACCAGAAAAAAACTTCTGCCGCTTCTGGTGTTAATAAGTCACGATACTTTTACTCCGTTACTATGATCTAAATGTCGCTCGCTACTTTTATTTATCAATTATTGGTTATTTATCAACTGGTTCGTGCGTGAGACTAAGACTTCGACTTCTGCATCGGGCGCTGTTTCCGTCATCCAATTCAAGCGCGAGTGACGTTTAAGTCTAGTTCACCAATCAAACGACACAAAGTCACATGAACTCACACAGTGTCTTCCATTGGGCTTTCTGGACATAGGTATTCACACAAGCTAAGCCTGCCCCATTGATCGTCGTGCGCACGTGGCGACCATGTTGGGAAGGTCGTCGTTACCATGAAGGCAACGGCGCGCTACTCTTGTTTACATTTAGATGAACAAAAACAACAGCTTTCATATATTGTAGGATTTGTCTGGCACTGTCTGCCCAAACGTGGATATTTCAGCTCAGTTATAACTTGAGAAAACACAGTGCAGTAAATTCCAGATGTTTTTTTGTACTTTTGACTATGCATACGCACTCACAGCAACATCAGAATGTGTACATTCAGATTTTATTTTGTCTTTTTTAATTTTGATTTAATTGATGTTCATGCTGTCGTAAAAAATAAAAATAAATAAGTCACTCACTATTTACTCAGTATTTGAGTAATAATTTCAAGTAATTTTTTGGAGGACTACTAGTTATTTGAGTCACGTTATTGTCAAGTAACGGTACACTTAATTGAGGACAATGTTTGGTTACTCTTTCAATATTGCTACTCTTACGGTTAAACAACATTTTTGCTCATCAGATAACCCAGTGTGGTATTTGTTGCGCTGGTCTTGTATTTTCGCGTTAAGGTGCTGGGTTGGTGCCCTGGTTGTGGTCCCAAGTGGAACCGCGAAGCACACACAACATTGGCGACGAGCTGAACCGGTAGTCCATTTTGTATTAATTAGGAAACGCGGCTACAATTAGTTTACTGATGTTAATGTTAAATGTATTACGCGACGGAGCGCTGTTAAGGATTATGTCACAACACAGAATGAACTAACTTCAAATTCAGAAATGGCCA
Organism: Phycodurus eques; assembly: GCF_024500275.1. Classification (NCBI taxonomy): domain Eukaryota; kingdom Metazoa; phylum Chordata; class Actinopteri; order Syngnathiformes; family Syngnathidae; genus Phycodurus; species Phycodurus eques. The sequence goes on along the minus strand of NC_084529.1, from coordinate 11,416,543 downwards.
ATAAAAACTGAAAAATATTGTACTTAATATTTTCTTGGAAGATGCACTTGGGATTAGCCTTTGAAATTGGTAATAGTGAAAATTCAAGTGAAACAGACAATGATTTTAGTCAGTTCTTTTCCAGAATGAGAGTGCTGAAAGAGGAGAATGCTATTCATGTGGCACAGCTTGAAGCAGGCATCAGGTGCAGGTGGAGATGGGCCTGGCTCAAATTGGAGGCCAGAACAAAAAAGCAAAGAAATTAGGCAAATTTAATTTGAATCTTACATTTGTACATCAACATGTACTTGAGCGGTGTAAATATTTTTTTCTGCTTGAATAATATTTTTTTTGGCTTATTGTACTCTTTAGAGTCTTCCAGATTGCTTAATTTATGTTAAAATAAAAAAGATTCTCTGCGGGGGCTCGGGGGATCCCCCAGACCCCCCCTAAAATGTGTTTTTTTTTCCTTTTGTCACCTTTTTGATGCCTTTAGTGTTTGGATGTCTGTGGTATGCACACTTAGAATCACTGGTATAAAAAATGAAAACCCTCCCAATTATGATTGACAAAATCATTGTGTGGGAATTGGTGCATTTTCTTCCTGTTCACAGATGACACCCCTCCTTGAGCCATCACCTAATCGTGGTGGAGGGGTTTGTGTGTCCCAATGATCCTAGGAGCCAAGTTGTCTGGGGCTTTATGGCCCGGGCAGGGTCACCCATGACAAACAGGTCCTAGGGGAGGGACCAGACAAAGCACGGCTCAAAGACTCCTTATGATGACGACGAAAAATCGAAAAAATTTTGCCTTGCCCGGACGCGGGTCACCAGGGCCCTCCTGTGCAGCCAGGCCTGGAGGTGGGGCTCGAAGGTGAGCGCCTGGTGGCCGGGTCTGTACCCATGGGGCCCTGCTGGGCACAGCCCAAAAGGGTAACGTGAGTCCCCTTTCCCATTGGACTCTCTTCCACTCTGGAGTTGCCCACGGTGAGAGGCGGCAAACAGGTGTTGCCGCCTTGCTCGGAGCCTGGATATTGGGGTTCACCCCAGTGGACGAGAGGGTAGCCTCCCTCTGCCTTCGGGTGGGGGACTGGTCCTGACTGTTCTTTGTGTCTGTGCACCAAACAGCAGTTCAGAGTACCCACCCTTTTTGGAGTCCTTGGACGGGGTGCTAGAGAGCGCTCCCACTGGTTTCTCCATTGTTCTGCTGGTGGACTTCAATGCTCACGTGGGCAATAACTGAGACTTGAAAGGGCCTGATTGGGAGGAACGACCCCACCCCGATCAGAACCTGAGTGTTCTTCTGTTATTGGACTTCTGTGCTCATCATGGACTGTCCATAATGAACACCATGTTCAGGCATAAGAGTATCCACACGTGCACTTGGAACCAGGACACCCTAGGTTCGGTGATTGACTTTGTGGTCATGTCATCAGACTTGCGCCCGCATGTCTTGGACACTCGGGCAAAGAGAGGGGTGGAGCTGTCAACTGATCACCGCCGATGGTGGGGGAAGATGCCAGTCCTACCTGGCAGGCCCAAAGGTATTGTGAGTGTCTGTTGGGAACGTCTGGCAGAATACCTTGTCAGAAAGAGTTTCAAATCCCACCTCCGGCAGAACTTACCCACGTTCCAGGGGAGGCGGGGGGACATTGAGTCCGCGTGGACCACGTTCCGTGCCTCAATTGCTGAGGCGCCCGACCGGAGCTATGGCCATAAGGTGGTCGGTGCATGTCGTGGCAGCAACCCCCGAACCCGTTGGTGGACCGTGGTAAGTGATGCCGTCAAGCTGAAGGAGTCCTGTCGGGCCTTTTTGGTCTGTGGGACTCCTGAGGCAGCTATTGGGTACCGGCTGGCCATGCGGAATGCAGCTTTGGTGGTCACTGTGGCAAAAACTCGAGCGTGGGAGTAGTTAGGTGAGGCCATGGAGAAAGACTTCCTGAGGCTTGGGAGAGATTCTGGTCCACCATCCGGCGTCTCAGGAGGGGGAAGCAGTGCACCATCAACACTGTGTATAGTGGGTATGGGGCACTGCTGACCTCGACTCGAGACGTTGTTAGTAGGTGGGGACAATACTACGAAGACCTCCTCAATTCCACCGACACGCCTTCCCATGATGAAGCAGAATCTGGGATCTCTGAGGCGGGCTCTCCTATCTCTGGGGTTGAGGTCACCGAGGTGATTAAAAAGCTCCTCGGTGGAGGATCTCATCCCCCGGGGGTGGATGAGATCCGCTTGGAGTTCCAAAAGGCTCTGGATGTTTTGGGGCTGCCCTGGTTAACATGCCTCTGCAACATTGCGTGGCCATCTGGGACAGTGCCTCTGGATTGGCAGACTGGGGTGGCGATCCCCCTTTTTAGGAAAGGTGGACCGGAGGATGTGTTTCAACTACAGGGTGATCACACTCCTCAGCCTCCCTGGTAAGGTCTATTCAGGGGTACTGGAGAGGAGGATCCGTCGGGAAGTTGAATCTCTGATTCAGGAGGAGCAGTGTGGTTTTCATCCTGGGCGTGGAACAGTGGACCAGCTCTACACCCTCGGCAGGGTCCTCGAGGGTGCGTGGGAGTTCGCCCAACCAGTTTACATATGTTTTGTGGACTTGGAGAAGGCTTCCGACCGTGTCCCTGAGGGAGTCCTGTGGTGGGTGCTTCGTTAATATGAGTTACTGAACCCTGGTGTTTCGCCTGGTCCATGTTTTCTTTTAAGAATTGTACTCATCTTACAAATTCTGCCTGGGTAATCAAACATATGAGCACAACTGTGTGTTTTCTAATTTACAAAATCTAAGTAGGGCTGTGAATTTCAAAATAAGAGAAAATACATTTTAAAAAAGGGTTACGTGTTCAAATAAAGTGCTAAGAAAAAGTGGGACACTGAGAGGACCGAGGAGAGGCGAAAGGAATACATTGAGATGCGACATAGGGCAAAAGTAGAGGTGGCAAAGGCCAAACAAGAGGCATACGATGACGTATGCCAGGTTGGACACAAAAGAAGGAGAAAAGGATCTATACAGGTTGGCCAGACAGAGGGATAGAGATGGGAAGGATGTGCAGGCAGGTTAGGGTGATTAAGGATGGAGATGGAAATATGTTGACTGGTGCCAGTAGTGTGGTTGATAGATGGAAAGAATACTTCAAGGAGTTCATGAATGAGGAAAAGGAGAGAGAAGGGAGAGTAGAAGAGGCAAGTGTGGTGGACCAGGAAGTGGCAATGATGAGTAAGGGGGAAGTTAGAAAGGCATTAAAGAGGATGGAAAACAGAAAGGCAGTTGATCCTGATGACATTCCTGTGGAGGTATGGAAGCATCTAGGAGAGGTGGCTGTGGAGTTTTTGACCAGCTTGTTCAATAGAATTCTAGTGTGAGAAGATGCCTGAGGAATGGAGGAAAAGTGTGCTGGTGCCCATTTTTAAGAACAAGGGTGATGTGCAGAGCTGTGGGTACTATAGAGGAATAAAGGTGATAAGCCACACAATGAAGTTATGGGAAAGAGTAGTGGAGGCTCGACTCAGGACAGAAGTGAGTATTTGCGATCAATAGTATGGTTTCATGCCTAGAAAGAGTACCACAGATCCATGTTGATGGAAAAGTACAGAGAAGGTCAGAAGGAGCTACATTGTGTCTTTGTAGATCTAGAGAAAGCCTATGACAGAGTATCCAGAGAGGAACTGTGGTACTGCATGCGGAAGTCTGGAGTGGCAGAGAAGTATGTTAGAATAATACAGGACATGTACGAGGGCAGCAGAACAGTGGTGAGGTGTGCTGTCGGTGTGACAGACGAATTTAAGGGGGAGGTGGGACTGCATCAGGGATCAGCCCTGAGTCTCTTCCTGTTTGCATGGGTGATGGATAGGCTGACAGATTAGGTTAGACTGGAATCCCCGTCGACCATGATGTTTGCAGATGACGTGTTCTGCAGTGAAAGCAGGGAGCAGGGGGAGGAAAAGTTAGAAATATGGAGGCATGCACTAGAAAGCAGAGGAATGAAGATTAGCCAGAAGTAAGACAGAATATATGTGCATGAATGAGAGTGGTGGTGGGGGAAGAGTGAGGTTACAGGGAGAAGAGATAGCAATGGTGGAGGACTTTAGAAACTTGGGGTCAACCGTCTAGAGCAATGGTGAGTGTGGTCAGGAAGTGAAGAAACGGGTCCAAGCAGGTTAGAACGAGTGGAGGAAGGTGTCAGGTGTGTTACGTGACAGAAGAGTCTCTGCTAGGATGAAGGGCAAAGTTTATAAAACAGTGGTGAGGCTGGCCATGATGACAACAGGAACCAGAGCTGGTGGTGGCGGAAATGAAGATGTTGAGGTTCGCTCTCGGAGTGACCAGGTTGGATAAAATTATAAGAGGGACAGCCAAGGTTCGATGTTTTGGAGACAAAGTTAGAGAGAGCAGACTTCGATGGTTTGGACACATCCAGAGGAGAAATAGTGAGTATATTGGTAGAAGGAAGATGAGGATGGACCTGCCTGGCAAGAGAGCTAGAGGAAGACCAAAGAGAAGGTTGATGGATGTCGTGAGGGAAGACATGAGGACAGTTGGTGTTCGAGAGGAGGATGCAGGAGATATGCTTACATTGAAAAGGATGACGCGCTGTGGCGACCCCTAAAGGGACAAGGGGAAAGGAAATAAGCATTCTTTGGAAAAGACTAACAAAATACAGATACTTCACTTAGATCATATGGGTAGAAGCAAAATCATCCATTGTAAAAACTTAATATACATGGGTAGAAGGATTTTCTAGAATTTTGAGGTCAACTTTGGGGGTGCGTATTATACATGGGTGCACATTCTACACGTGAAATTACGGTCGTGTGTGAGGCTTATTTGCCGTACTTTCTTTGTATGTATAGATTACTTGGGTTGTTCCCAACATCTGGTGAAAATTTCATGTCAATAGCACCTTTGGAAATATATTTAGTGAGAAAAATTTTGTGTTAAATACTTATTTCAGCGTCTGTCTGTCTATCTATCTATTTATCTATAAATTTGCTTATAATAGTTATTGATAATTACCTGTCCTTTCATCTTAATTGATAGTGTAGGTTTTTTGTTTTTTTTAAAACCCTTGGCTCATAATGATGTTGAGGTGAACGTGATGCTGAATCCAGGTTCTCTATTGGCTCATGAAAACACTTTTTATAAGATGTTTATTTTCAGGAATCTTAGCAATTTAGCACCAGTTATAAAGCTTAAATAGTGACTGCTATACTATTGTAAGAGTAAGCAGGCAGACATACTTGCATTGTAAATTTGTATAGATGACATATAGTAAAACATATTTTACTTTTTTACCAGCATGTCAGCGAAGGTGCCCTATCTCCAGATGGAACAGTATTAGCCACAGCCAGTCATGATGGATACATCAAGTTCTGGCAGATATATATAGAAGGGGGGCAGGACAAGCCAAGGTACGCAAGAACACCCCCTTTCCTTCAAGTTGATGTACACGCTGGCACTTTGGTAGTAGAGTAGCAGAATTTCTTCTTTTTTTTTGTTTTGTTAATTAGATGTCTTCATGAATTGCGTCCTCATGGTGGACGTCCCCTTTCCTGCCTTCTTTTCTGTGACAACCACAAAAGGCAGGACCCTGAGTGAGTAGACAAGTCCAGATTCCTATGAACAAAATGCACAATATCCACTAATATGAATCTATTGCTGTTTCATTTACAATGTCACTTCTTTGTTTCTCGAAATAGGGTTCCTTTCTGGAGGTTTCTTATCACTGGAGCAGATCAGAACCAAGAATTAAAGATGTGGTGTACTGTTTCCTGGACCTGTTTGCAGACCATCAGGTTATTCCTTTCTTCAGTCTTTCAGTTGCACCCTGAGTGTTATCTCAATAACTACCCATCAAAGTGTACAGTGTGTGGTTGAATTTGCTGTAGTGCTTCATAACTACCTTTCAGATTCGGCCACCTTTTTGAAAGCAACCCTTATTATTGTTACTATAACACTCCCTGGATCCCTGCTCTAACCAAATCTGCATCAATTAAAAAAACAAATTCAATTAAGCCATTCATAAAATGTTTGCCCTTTTGTTGCATGAACATCCAATGTTGCTGAAGAGCTCTTGCCTTTAATGGGTTGTGCTGTTTTGTAGATTCTCTCCAGATCCAATGAACTTAACAGTTCTGCCAAGTCTCAAGGCAAGTTTGGACCTGTCCGCTGAGTATCTCATCCTTACTGACGTACAGAGGAAGGTCAGTGCTATTTTGTCAGCTGTTTTATTATAAATTGTTCAGTGTGATTTAAAGAAAACAACTTCAACAATGTACATATATTTGTAAAGGTTACTCTTCCTATTCATATGTCAGGACATTGATAAATCCTCTGATCTGACATAATCTGTGTGATTCAATCACGTACTGAGTAGAGGTGGAACGGGTTTTGAAAATCGTCCAACCGGTTCAGCTTTTTCTGTTTCGCATGTGAGCGAGACTTTTTTTTCCTCATTTACCAATGAGACGAATCTGTGTGTACTTGGGGTATAACAATTGTTTTGACAGCGATTCGGTTCGTATCATGACTCATGTTTCTGATTCGAGTTTCTGATTTGTTTATAAAAGACATGTCAAGCTCCCAGCCCGCGGGATCAATTTGTAGTCCGCATGATATTGGCCCGCACAATGGCATCACCCAAACATGTGCATGTGATTCCATGGCCAGCGTCTTTTTGTTTGAATTATACAGTACTCAGTGTTGGGGGTGTGGGTTTATAACAGCCAATCATGTACTAGTTTCAAAGGAGCCACATATGGCCACTTAGGCATCCGTTTCTGCATTTTAAGTGTTACTGCTAACTTTGGAAGCTCTGTTTGTTGTTGAATGAAGACGCATTGCCGAATAACTCGTGGTTGTGTCAGCGCAAATCCGATTTCAAAAAGTGAAAGTGACGACAATGACGAAAAGAACGCCGATGAACCGCTCATTTTGAACGGAGGCAATGACGTTTACAAGAATACTTTTCAGATTCTTATGGGGGGGTTCATTAATGTTAGCGACGTTACGTTAGTGTTTATTCTAAGTTTCGAAAAAGATGAACATTTTCCTCGTGGTTGTTACAGCGCAAATCTTGACCGTAAAAGGTGTTTTCAGCGTTGTAAATAACACTTTTATAGGATCCGGCACAATAGAAAACTATATGGACATGATTCACCATTATTATTCTCGTTTTCTGTGAAGTTTGAAGTAAATCTGACAATGCGCTTGCTGTCAGTGTGACCCGGAAAATGAGATGGCTCGAGCGCACCCCGCCATGGTTTGTTGTATAAAGCTAGCAAGCTCAAACTGAGAATTAATTGTTTTCGTAATAAAGAAAAGAGGATTGCTGTTAGTAAATACCAGTAAGTCCAAGTTCGAAACCTCGGTGTACTGATAGATTCCGACCTGACTTTCAACAGTCATATCAAATCATTTACAAAAACTGCCTTCTACCATCTGAAGAACATATCCAGAGTGAAGGCTTGCATGTGCCAAGCAGACCAGGAGAAGCTCATCCATGCTTTTATCTCAAGTCGACTTGACTTTTGTAATGGTCTTCTGACTGGAATCCCCCAAAAGAGCATTCAACAGCTGCAGCTCATTCAGAATGCTGCAGCTCGGGATCTGACCAGAACAAAGAGGTCAGAACATATTACTCTTAAGTCTCTACACTGGCTCCCAGTCAGCTTTAGAATATATTTTAAAGTTCTGCTACTGGTCTCTAAATCACTAAATGGTTTAGGTCTTGAATACATGAAAGAAATGCTAATGGAATATAAACCCAGTAGGGCTTTAAGATCTACAGACTCAAGTCAAATAGTGGAGCATAGAGTCCAAAGCAAACATGTTAAGCAGCATTTAGCTATTATGCTGCACACAAATGGAATAAGTTGCCAACAGAAGTGACATCAGCCCCAAGTGTGAATGTTTCCAATTCCAGGTTAAAAAGTTTTTTTTTGTTTTGTTTTTTCCCTCCTCATGCTTTTTATAGCATTTCCACTTTTAAATGATATTTCTTGCACTTTACGCTGCTTTAATTGTAATTTTATTTTTGTCTTTGTTTTAAATGTTTATCAGCTGTTTTGTTGTTTTAAAATGCTTTTAATAAAGTAAAACAAGGGTTACTGTATATTTGAAAAACTTTTTTGGTGAGAGACAGGACAATGGTGTAGCCAGACTACTTGGACAGTTCACATGCAGGAGAAATCTATATTACCGTAATTTCTCGTGTATAATGCGCACCCCCAAAGTTGACCTCAAAATTACGGAAAACCCTTCTACCTATGTACACTGCATTTTTACAATGCATGATTTTGCTTCCACCCATATGATCGAAACATGAAGTATTATCTGTATTTTGTTAGTTTTTTTTCAAAGAATTATTCTGAAGTGAAGCAATTTATTTGAACACGTAATACTTTCTTTTTATTTACTTGCTCTCATTTTGAAAGTTCACAGTCCTACTTTTATATATTAAATGAAAAAACACACAGTTGTGTTCATATGTTTGATTACCCAAGCAGACTTTGTAAGATGTGTACAATTCTTTAAAGAAAACATGAAGGGCCAGGGGAAACACAATTTTATTTTAATGGGATTCAAATTAAACGGTCAAGCATTTCAGAAAAGCATTATCATTAAACAAAACATAACCATAAAGAAATTAATGATGGTTGTTGTTCAGTCATCAGTCATGTTTAAAAAAACAACAACAATATTTCACAAATTCTGCCAAGGTATGTAAACCTATGAGCACAACTGTACATATATGCAGTCATACGTACCCCTGTTATACTGGAATGAAAGTGTAGGTTACACCTTTTTTATAACCACTAGGTGGCGGTGGCATATGAGAATTAATGTGTAAACCTTTCTCATAACCTTTAGGTGGCATTGGCATTTTGAAATGAAAGTGTACCGCTTTTTCATAACCTAGATGGTGGCATACAGTCCCCCCCCCCCCCATTCCCCCTATACCTATGTATAATGCGCACCATTGACTTGAGAGTTTTTGGGGGGAATAAATGCGCATTATACACGAGAAATTACGGTAATACCATTCATCGGTCAGAGTAATTGTTTTGTAATTGTCTTATAATTGTTGAAACAGCAGGAGGCGGTGGTCTCTGGTAACTTTTTTTTTCCAAAGGCATTGAGCTTGATGAATCATTTCATAACTACAAAGCACACCCGAACAGACAATATAATCACAGAAGGATAAAAATAATCCCTATATATCATTTAATATAAATTAATATGTATCAGGAAAAAATACACATCAGAAGGAGCCGAAAATTATCTGACATTGAAAATATGCCATCCAGACGTTGTCAATAGAATAATAATATTCCGTTCGTCATGCAAGTGGTTTTACATTTTATTTGTGAGTTGTATTTTGAAGTCAAAACAACTCAATTTTGTTACATTTTCCAGGTGTGGAGAAGCAAGCATATTTGCAACATTATCTGTGAAAATAATTGTCTGAGATGTTTAATCCTCATTCCTCTCCAACAAAGTGAAACATAGTTTGCAGCAATGTGGCTTCCATGCATAGCTTTGTTAGATTTGTTCAGTTTTTCTTCTCATTCTAAAGTTCATGCACAATATTACACTAAACAACGTACCTTAGCACCAACCCTAAAATATAAACCCCTTGTTGGCTCGTTCTCATACACACTGTATGTTGCTGTTGTATTTATTTATTTATTTTTTATTTTTTTGCTGCTTCTAGCGCTGGCTGCTCTTCAAGTACAACTTTGAGCTTGTTGGGTTACTGCCCCACTAAATGAGCCCGCCAGGCCTTTGTTGTTTTTCCTAAGTACCTCATTCCAAATCCACACTGTTGTATTTATGGACTGGGATGAATCTCCTGTGCTTCTCCATGCTGCTAATAGTGCTGATTACAAAGTCAGTCTATCCTAGTTTTGGTTCTTTCTCTATCAGATTCCCTCTGTTTAGCCTTTCTGTTTTTTTCGCTCTGCTTGTGTTAGTAGACCCAGTTGTAGGCAAACGAGGGATGTCACCAAACGTGCCGATGCGTCCACCATTGTTCCCAGAGCTTCCTTCTGGCGCGTATGCGAAAAAATGATTGAAACATTCTAGGGCCACGCCTCCAGTCTGTACAGTGTCTGATTGAAGAATTGTCTCCGTCATGGAGACTTTTTAAATTAATAATGAAAATTCAATTAGAGGGATTAGATGGGGCTGGAGAGGAATGAGTTTTAAAAAGATCATTTAAATAATGTTTACTGTCTGGACATGCAGAGTATATTAACATATATGATAAAAAGTTGGTTTTTTTTCCCCCCCGAATTACATACTTGGTCTTTAACACAAAAGATGCCAATTAATAATTTGATAAGATATGAAATCAAATACTGTTAAAACAAAAATGGATTTTAATCCTAAAGCAACACCTCTCAGATGAAGTGGATATAATAAAACCAAATAGCAGCATGTCAGACTAGCAGCATGGGGGACACATCCGGCCCACCACATCATTTTATGTACCCTGCGAAAGCAGATCATTTGCATCAACTTCCATGATTCCTGCTAAAATCTGAACCAAAATTTCATGTCATTTGTAATAAATAACGTTGAGATATTGCTTAAAAAATACGTCCTCGAGCTGTTCTATAAATTGTGGCATCCAGCGAAGACACATTTTCTTGGTGTAGCCATCGTTGGCTTGCTAATTGCACGTTGGAGTTGTAAATGGGGCTTGTTATGGAAGCTAAGCACAGCAAACTCACAACTGAGCAGCATAGCCAAACTAAACCTTTTCCTTATATAGTAGGGGAGGGAACTCACGTTAGAAAGTATACACCTCACAGGGCTGTTTTAGCCCCGCCCACAAAATCAGGAAACTTCAAACTGAAAAAGATAGTTCGGCTATATCTCAGCAATTAAGTAGTATATTATGTCTTTGAATATGTTTTCAGTACTTCAAACATTTAATGTATTTAGAAACAAAACACTGATATCTGGGTAGAGCCTCTTTAATTCTCGTTTTCCCTCTCTCCTCTCATGTGGGCGCTGTATAATTGTTGGTAATTGCCACCCCACCTCTGCCCAGTGCAATGAACAATCACGTGCATGCACCGTGCACCTGCAGCACTGTTTGTGACACCACTCTTCACTCCGCAGTGCGAGGGTAAAGGGGGGAAGCGCGCCTGCCATTTACGTCAAAGAATCATTAAGATCCGTTTCGTTCACGACCGACATATCACTGGAGACTACTTCATTTCTTTTAATATTAATTTAATGTGGCTCTTTGCCAGGTTCTCTATGTGATGGAGCTGAGACAAGATCTGGAAAAAGGGAAAGCAACTTTCACTGCAGTGTCAGAGTTTCTACTGACCCATCCTGTGCTTAGCTTTGGAGTTCAAGGATGTTGCCCAAAGCCCTTTGCGACATACTGAAGTTCTTCCTGCAGAGGAGGAGAGTGAGAGCACAACAACAGGTGGGTCGATGATAGCCTTAATGGTAGGGAAAAAAGCTAACTAAAGGGCCTATTTTGAGGTGCAGCAAGTTTATAATCAGTTATGCACACACAGCACAGAGGTCATGATTGATTGTTTTTCTTGTGTATGTGGTTTCTTTCAGAGGGAGCTCAAGGACCCACAGAGTCCAAATCTGGCATCCAGATTAAATTGTACTGTGTTCACACCAAGTGAGTTCCCTTACACTGATCAAAGTTTAGTATTTTATTCAACAAAGTACCAGTTAAAAATTGAGATACCCCTCATTCAATATCTTGAGTTTTTATAAAATGCCTTCTTCAAAGGTACTTGCGTGGGCTTTTTTTCTCCTGCGGGTGTTTCTTGGGCTGTGGCTTTCGTCTGTCCAGGGTTGTTTTCAGTTTTCATTCCTTCTAACGCATTCAACATAAATTATTCTTCACTGACACTTTTTTTTTTTTTTTTTTAACTTATTCACTCCCATTGGCAGCTATATACGTCAATTATGCATGCTAACTGTGAGGCCTGACAGTGATTGTAATCAGAGGTGAATAGGAACGTGCTACATTTACTACGTTACATTTACTCTAAGTAGCATTTTGAATAAATTGTACTTGTCTGAGTAGTTTTAATGCATCATACTTTTTACTTTTACTTGAGTATTTATCTGAAGAAGAAACAGTACTTTTACTCCGTTAGAATGATCAACATGCCGCTCGCTACTTGTATTTATCAAGTATTGCATGCACGATCTATTTTTAGACTGCGCCTTCGACTTCTGCACTGGGGCGCTGTTTGCACCTATCAAACGCAACCACTTGTGTCATTTGCATCCAGTTCACCAATCAAACGGCACAAGGCAACCACATGACCACACACAAAGCATTTGCGGGCCAATCAAAAATATTTGTGGGGCGTGGGGTACAATTGGCTGCCGCACTTTACAGACTCTGGAAAAACAACAGCTTTGTCATGCAGTGTAGTCTTAAATTGTGACCGCCCAAACTTGGATATTTCAGCCCACACTTGAGAAAACACCTTGCAGTAGGTGTTGTTGTTGCTGTTTTGGCTGTGCAACATTAGCTATAGGCGGCACGGTTGACGACTGGTTAGCACATCTGCCTCACAGTTCTTAGGACCGGGGTTCAAATCCCGGCCTCGCATGTGTGCACTCCGGTTTCCTCCGACAACCCAAAACCATGCGTATTAGGTTGATTGAAGACTATAAATTGCCCGTAGGAATGTGTGAGTGTGAGTGCGAATGGTTGTTTGTTTCTATGTGCCCTGCGATTGGCTGGCGACCAGTTCAGGGTGTACCCTGCCTCCCGCCCGAAGATAGCTGGGATAGGCTCCAGCACACCCGCGACCCCTGTGAGGATAAGTGGTAAAGAAAATGGATGGATGGAACATTCACTATATTTTATGGTCATAAGTAGATGTAAAACATGCATCTTTCAGGTACGTTCTATAATCTCTCACGCTCGCTTGGTACACGCAAGCATGCGCACGCGCGCGCGCGCACACACACACACACACACACACACTATCAATAAGTGCTCAACAAACCTCTTCTTCACTCAGTCATTTCCGTGAATAAAGCTAATAATGTTTTTTTAAGACATGCATTTTTTTTGGGGCATGTAAAAATTTGAATTGTGTGTGGACTCACATTTAACATGAGTTAGACAGTACATCTCTTTTGCAATGGTGACCTGAACAAGATTATTTCACTTTATTTTCACCTCCCCTCTCAGAAAGATTTAAAAAATACAAATCAATTCAGTTGTGTAAATTTTGTCACATTAATGGCGGAGAAAGATAAAAATGATTTATTTTGGTCTAAATGACAAGAACCTGGCATTTAAACAGGGGTGTATCAACTTTTTTAAACGTTTATTTTGTTTGTTTGTTTTAGATTGTGATATTGTTCAGCAATATCTGAATTTGCACATTCATATTTTGTTTTATGTTTATGCTGATATAAGTTACTCAGAAAGATAAAAATGAAGAGAAAGATAAAAATGATTTATTTTGGTCTAAATGACAAGAACCTGGCATTTAAACAGGGGTGTATCAACTTTTTTAAACGTTTATTTTGTTTGTTTGTTTTAGATTGTGATATTGTTCAGCAATATCTGAATTTGCACATTCATATTTTGTTTTATGTTTATGCTGATATAAGTTACTCACCATTTACTCAGTACTTCAGTGGTTTTTCTCTTAGTTTCTTACTCAAGTAATTTTGGGGACAACTACTTTTTATTTTTACTGGAGTCATATTACTGTAAAGTAGCAGTACTCCTACTTGAGTACAGTATTTTGCTACTCTACCCACCTCTGATTGTAATACTATTCAACATTAAAAGACAAATGTTACATGTAAGAAGCTATTTAATGTATATCTGAAACTGTTTCTTATTCTCATGAATGTTTTGTGATTTTTTTAGGAGTCTGCAGGATGTTCAGATCTGGTTCCAGCCTAATGCGGGCTCAAACTCTACTGGCCTGCCCCATTCTGATCCTCCAGATAGTTTTGGTGTGTCACTTTTTTTTTTTTTTTTTTTCCTTCTTTTATAAAAGTATGACAGGTCTCACGAAGTGTAGTTACTGCTTCCTTTAACTCAGTGGTTCTCAACTGTTTCCATTTTCCCATTTTTGCGACCCCTTTTCATAGAAGTTAAAACAAAGTTTTTTTGTTGTTTAGAAATAGCCTCTGAAAGCAAATGTTCAGTCTTATATTTTTAAATACCATTTCAAAGGTACCACCAAAGGCATATTGACACCATGACACCAACAAAAGGCTGAGCTGCACTGTATTTGTTTACATAGTAGACTAGGGGCTAGAGCACAAGGAAGTAACATTTCTTGTCACCTCCTTGTGGGAACACTTCTGGGAAAAAAATCAGAATAGGAATAAACATTTTTACTAGCTGTCCGCGACCCGCCCAGAATTGATCCATGACCCACTTTTGGGTCCCGAGCCACCACCCTCAAATATCAGAGCAAAATGAATTATTTACAATTTTCAGCATTAAAAATCTATATAAATCAGTGAATTAATGTGATTTCAGTTTTTTTCTTTTTTTCTTATGGATTATTTCATGTATCTAACAGGGTTTTCAGACCATCTGACAGACCAGAGTTCTGACAAGGACTCAGGAAGTGACCCCCAGATCGACCTGAGAAACATGTCATCGCTTCCTGCACCTGCTGACTTCTTGTCAAACACAACGAATGGCAACGGGCGAATGCCAAAGTTGATGACTCCTGATGCCTTCATGACACCAAGCACTTCGGTACAAACCAGTTAAAAGCATCTTTGTTTTAATTTTGGACTTTATTCTTTTATACATTTATGACTTTGTTACCAACTGAAATTTGCAGTTCAGACATTGGTGAACAAGGTTCTCAACAGGATATTATTCACAAAAGCACATTTGTTTTTATTTTATTTTTTTAGATTTGGCAAAAGAAAGTTTCTAATTTTACCATCCTAACAAACGTTGAGACATACTATCAGCCTGGGCAAATGTGTTTTATTTGTGTTCCTGTTACATTGGTATACTCTTCAGGTCCCTGCATCTCCTGGCAGTAGTGCCAGTAGTCTGACAATTGTAACAGCAATCAGCAGCAACTCAACTGACTCTACCAATAGGTGAGTTTTTCTGCCTCATGGATATTATAATGAATACTGATGGATAGGGATATCCCCATCGGATCACGTGATCGAAAATCGGGGTCGCTCATGTAAATTTCAATTGATCGTGATTAGGTGAAAAATACATTTCTGACATTTTAAAGGTTATAAAGGAACAAAATAATCCTAAGGTACAAAGACCTTTCCAAATGGAACAGTGATAGCTTTGTTTTATATTACAGAATAAACATTTTTGGTTCGTTTTAACCGCATTTGGTTCGTTCTAACCATTTCTGGTTCGTTCTAACCGCAACACAGTGCATTGTGGGCTGTGTCTTTGTCACAAAACGACTTTGGAGAAGGAAAGAAAGTGCTTTATTCAAGGAGACACAATGTGATATATTACATTCTTCCCACACCATAGCCAAAAAAAAAAGCTTATGACTCAAGACATAAATGGCACATTTATTTTAAGTGGCACAGCATTACAGCATTGCGGTAGTGATGACCAATCACTTGCGAGTTCAGCCACAGCCAATCAAATCAGCATCTCAGGGGGTAATCACTGACTCCGCGCAGCCCAGACAAACGAGGAGAAACGTAGCAGATGGAGAGAGAGCTACTCTGCGTGGAAGTTGAATTAAAGATTGAGAAACGGCATTATGAAACAAAGGTTTTTCATTGGGGTGGCTGTGAGGCAGCTGTGCTTGGCAGCCCTGACCCCGCCCAACCCCTGCTCGGGCTTTAGGGCTGCTTGGCGTGGGGGCTCCCCTCTCAAGCCCCGTAGCTGCTCTCTGGGTTCCCCCACCCCCCACCCTTATCATTCCCTTGTTGGGCACCCCTGTCCCCCCTCCTCTCCACCAAACAAGGGATACCGTCTCGCCCTCGGGCAGGGGGGGACTGGCTGCATTGTGGGTGTTGGTGGCAGGTCGCGCGGGGCGGGATCGGGGTGTGGGGGTTCGCTGGGCGGCGTGTCGTTGGGTTCTTGTGGACGCCTCGGTGGAGCCGGTGGACCTCCCTGAATCCCTCGGTGTGGGGCATATCCCGTCCACCAGGCCGCTCTCGGTGGACTCCTGGGCCCGACCCTGCCTCTCGATTGGTTTGGTGGGGTCCTCAGCCCCCGCGGTGCATTCACAGCAATTACAGGACACTTTTGACGGTCATTGTGCATGCGAAATGGTGTCATTTCACTTGCATGTGTCCGCAGACACACACCCCTGGGACTTATTCGCTGGATGTGGGGCCACGCACTCATTGTGACAAGTAACTTATGACTATGCGAATTTCTAGGGTATCCTCTCACTCACACTCTGGTCCTATAGACGTTTAGATTTTACATAGCCACTCCCACCACACTTCAGTTGTACAGCCGAACCTTGTCCTGTATCCTTCCCCTCCTGTCCTTGTCCTTTCCTATCTTGTCCTATGCTTCCCTCACAGGGTGTAGCACTACTGTCTTTTTCATTGTTCTAGATATATAATGATTAACTTTCATCATCTTGTTCATAGCTAGTGCTTTGTCTTTTGTTGTCGTCTTTTCTCACTCCCTCTAGAAATCTTGTACTGTTCAACTGATTGACTTTGATTCTGAATAAATATCAATTAAAATACTAAGAAACCACAGCGGCAGCTTAAAAAGTCTACTGTGACACAGTAAAACTGCTCCGGCATAAAAGGGGTACAGATCCTCCTTTCCGCTTGACCTAACAGCTGAACAGAACAAAAAAAAAAAAGGCAAAACACATTTTATTTTATTTTTAATGGGGGTTCAAATTCAACTGTAAGGCATTTCAGAAAAGCAAAATCATTATATATAACATAAGGAAAATGAGATGCTCCTTGTTCAGTCACCAGTCTTTTAAAAGAAGAAAAAAGAAAAAAAAAAAAACCTCTGCCAGTGTATGTAAACTCATGAGCACAACTACATATCAGCAGTCATACAAATTTGTTTAGTTCTGTATGTGTATATACACATATATAGTCAATCTCCTTGGTATGCATGTATGTATTTATCGATTGTTGTAAAACTATATACTATATAGACATATACGTATATTAATTTGAGAACATTTAAATGCACGCTCTTTTTAATGCATTGTCGTGGTATCAGATTTGGACTCACTATTGGCAGATCCTTAAATTCAAAGACTGACTCTGGTGCAAAAAAATGTGATCGGGACATCCCGACTTAGGGGTATTTATTTTGGCTCTGTAAAACGTCCGGTTGAGAGGCGTTCAATTTAGTTAATGTATTATGGAGTAAATAACCATCTGAAATGTAAATATACTGTGTAATGTAGAAAAACAAAGGTTGTTTATCATAGTACCATAATGCCAGCAGCACGAGTTGAGCTTCCGTTATTCTCTGAATATCAAGTTCTTCTCAATGTATGCACAAATTGAAAAGAGAGCTTTTTCAACATCCTTCCGATGTACGCATGCAGTTAAAATACAGAGGAACATTGGTATGTCCTTGTTTTCACAGAACTTCTGATGACATTAGTCAGAGTCCCAACCGGGCCGATAATAGTTTGTCACTTCCTGCTTCCACTAGCAGTCCCAGATCTGCTTCCACTGTCCTGCCTGGACTGGAGACAATAGGGGTATGACCTGACACACCTTCTGACAGCCACACTTAACCCTTAAGACTTCCAGTATACCCAATACCCAATATCTCTTACACTTTTACTCTCTCTCCAGGCCCCGGCATCCCCCAGCACTCCAATTGTGCTTGACAACCCTCAGGTTCTTGGTTCGCCACTCATTCAACCCCTTGCCTCTCCAACTAGGGCTCGCTCCCCTGATGTTATCTCCTCAGCCTCAACAGTCATGTCACAGGATATTCCAGAGATTGCATCTCAGACCCTGCAGCTTCAGCGTGGTCATGTGTCCACCTTGGACTCCTTACCTCTGTCTGCTTTTCAAACTGATAGTATGGCCTCTGCTGCCTCTGCCCTTCACTTGCTCACTTCACCACGCTCAGCCAACAGCAACAGGTAACACAATGAACTAGTAAAATATATGCAGTTCCTGAAAGGAAATTGCAGTAGTAGTAGATTTATGAAATTAAATTAGAGAGGTAAAATTGCAATTTAAGTTTAGTTTGGTTGACATTGCAATATTAAAGTAAAAACTAACAGGTATTCAACAAGGGTCTCCGATAATGTTTAAGTGAGCCACCGAGGACTAGAATGGGGTAACTCCAGTTTTGTCATTTTTAAGTTTGTCCAGAAATGAATAGTGTAAATGCATATTTTGATCAATACTGGTCGTAAGGCGTTGGTTTAAATGTTGACATGTATGCAGTCCATTATTGCACTCACCACTGTTCCTGATTCATCAGTACAACAACTGGGCCAATTTCCATGTCCAAGATTGTCGCACCCATTAAACCAGTTCCTTCTGCAAAAACATCCCCCAGTCAGTGAGGTTCAGCGATTGATAGAAGACTCAGAAAGTATGTAACTATTGTGCTTTTGGTTGGGTGTCAGTGCATCTG
Source organism: Phycodurus eques (assembly GCF_024500275.1). Classification (NCBI taxonomy): domain Eukaryota; kingdom Metazoa; phylum Chordata; class Actinopteri; order Syngnathiformes; family Syngnathidae; genus Phycodurus; species Phycodurus eques. The sequence goes on along the minus strand of NC_084529.1, from coordinate 11,397,987 downwards.
CATGGTAGTATAATTGAATGTTATGCAGTCTCCTCCAAAGGTATTGGAACGGAAAGGTTAATTCCTTTGGTTTTGTTGTATACTGAAGACATTTGGGTTTCAGATCAAAATATGAATTTGCGGCAAAATTTCGGAATTCCAGCTTTTATTTCATGGTATTTTACATCTAGATGTTAAGCAACTCAAGACAGAGCAACGTTTGTTTGAAGCCACCCACTTTTCAAGTATGCAAAAGTATTGGAACAAATATTATTAAATTAACTTAGTGTATAACATTTAATATTTGGTGGCGTAACCCTTACTTGCAATAACTGCATCAAGCCTGCAACCCATTTATTTCACCAGACTGTTGCATTCTTGTTGTTTCTGGGGGTTTCCCCCTTCAGGCTCCTCTTCAGGAGGTAAAGTGCATGCTTGCAAGCTTCTCCCAATTAGTTTGGATACATTTTTCTGTAAATTGCCAGACAAAATGGTGTTGTAGACTTCAGAATTAATTCTGCTGGTACCATCATGAGTTACATCATAAATAAAGACTTTTGAGCCTGTTCCAGAAGCAGCCTTGCAAGCCCAAGCCATGACATTACCTCCAATGTGCTTCACAGATGAGCTTGTGTATTTTGGATCATAAACAGTTCCTTTCTTTCTCTGTACTTTGGCCTTTGGTAGAAGTTAATCTTGGTCTCATCAATCCACAAAACTTTGTTCCAAAACTTTTGTGGCTCATCTCTGTACTTCCTTGCAAAATCCAATCTGGCCTTCCAATTCTTTTTGCTGATGAGTGGTTTGCATCTTGTGCTATGGCCTTTGTTTCTTCTCTTGAAGTCTTCTTTGAAGAGTGTATTGTGATACCTTCACCCCTGCCCTGTGGAGGTTGGCAATGATGTCACTGACTATTGTCTTTGGGTGTTTCTTCACAGCTCTCACAATGTTTCTGTTATCAACTGCTGTTGATACCCTTGGCCGTCCTGTTCGATGTCTGTTGCTCAGTCTACCAGTCGTTTTTCTTTTTCAGGACATTCCAAGTTGTTGTATTGGCGATGCCCAATGTTTGTGCAATAGCCGTGATCGATTTTCCCTCTTCTCTCGGCTTGAAAATGGTTTGCTTATCTCTGGTCTTCGTTTGCTGACCAGCAATGCAGTTTTCTCAGGTGAAACTCAAAGCCAAAAGCACTATCTAATGATTAAGCAATCAATCTAAAAGGCAACACCTGAGCAACTAGAAAGACTCATCAGTCACATGTTCTAATACTTTTGCTGACTTGAAAAGTGGGTGGCTTCAAACAAAAGGTGGGCCCTGTCCTAAGTTGTTGAACACATCTAGATGTAAATACCATGAAATAAAAGCTGTAATTCTGAACTTTTCTCATATTCATCTTTTGATCTGAAACCCAATTTTCTTTCAATATACAAACAAAAACAAAGGAATTGACCTTCTCGTTACAATACTTTTGGAGGGGACTGTATATCATTCATGAAATATTGACAGACTTGACAGATTTTTGGAATAAACTAAAATCAGAAAAGAAATTCTGTAAAATAAAAAGTATCCAGAAGTAAGCAATGTCATATAAATCACAAAGATATGATTCCTTCTGATTTTATTGCAGCCATTAAAATTAAACTCTTCTGCAAAATGACAAAAATTGCATTATCCCACTCTAGGTCTCAGTGGCACAATTGTAAGAGCAAAAAAAGTATTCATATTCTTGTTGCCAGACTTACCTGTTTTTTTTTTTTTTTTTTTTTTTTAACAGCCTGTTGCACCTTGAGCTTGGATGTGTAGATGGGCCTGCTGGAGGGTCTCTAGAGTTAGAACCCAGACTTAACCAAACACCATCTCTCTTGGAGACTGCTTCATCACAGGAAAACCCTGGGTTAGCAGGAGGGTCTACAGAGAAGAGCATTAGTCACACCTCATGGCCAGCTGCTCCCGACATCACCAGGGAAACCAGGAATAGAGACAATAGTCTTGGAGACTGGTAATAACAATGTTCAAGATACAGTATTGTGCAAAAGTCTTTGGTCGTAAGTAGCATTGTTTTTAATAGAATAATTACCATTTTTAAACAACAGTCAATATGAATAGGTTCACACAAATGGAAAACCAATGTCCACAAAACCTTGTAAAGGAATAGTGCATGAAAGAACAGCCAATGACATTGCAGCAACCAATTATATTTGAATCCATTTTGGTGATGGTCTGCACAAGTGCTTATTTATTTATTTATTTATTTATTTATTTTACCCTGTAAGTCAATATGGTACCCTGAAACCTGCAAACTGCAAGAATCATATTGGCATCACTTTATTGTGGTGGAGGGGTTTGTGTGTCCTCATGATCTTAGGAGCTAAGTTGTCTGGGGCTTTATGCCCCTGCAGGTTCCCTCATTGCAAACAGGTCCTCAGTGAGGGACCAGACAAAGCATGGCTCAAAGACCCCTAATGATGAGAAAAATATTTGGACCTCGTTTTCCCTCGCCAGGGACCCCCTCTGAAGCAAGGCCCGGAGGTGGGGCTCGATGGCGAGTGCCTGTTGGCCGGGCCTGCACCAATGGAAAGGGAGCCTGGAAAGGCATCGTGGGTCCCCCTTCCCATGATCTCACCGCCTGTGGGAGGGGCCAAGGGGGTCGCGTGCGTAAAGAGTTGGGTCTCAGCTGAAGGCAGGCTGTAGAGACATGGAACATCACCTCTCTGGTAGACAACAAGCCTGAGCTGGTGTGCGAGGTTGAGAAATTCCGATTGGATGTAGTTGGACTCATCTCGACACACAGTTTGGGCTCCGGTACTAGTCTTCTCAAGAGGGACTGCACTCTCTTCCACTCTTGAGTTGTCAACAATCACCATTTAAAAACAGCATTTTAAGTTCTCTTGGGTTATATTTGTCATTTGTTTGATGATCTTAAACATTAAAGAGGGGAAACTGCAAAAATATAAGAATTTGAGAAGGTGGCCGATACTTTCTCACGGCACTGTATCAGTAATTTAGTTTTGCCGAGTCAAAACAAAATTACAGCTGTCTGGAATGCTATTTCTCCTAGAACAAATTTTTGCCATTCATGTGTATGGGATTTGTCATTTCAGATATCCACAATTCATTTCTGGATATCCGCTTGTGCATTAATGATATCTGGAATTAGATTGTAGATATCTGTAACTCCAGTTTGAGATACTGTATCTACTATTTTATTTTGACTAGTCATAATTCCAGTTTCAGTTTCCTTAATTTAGGATATCTGAAAAGGAACATGTAGATATCTTGAATTGAGCTGAATTCGAGATATCTTGAGCTGAAATTGTAGATATCTCATGATGGTTTAGCAACTGGGGTTGAAGATAGTCCCCTCCAAAAGTATTACAACGGCAGGGTCAATTCCTTTGTATTTGTTGTATACTGAAGACATTTGGGTTTCAAATCAAAAGATGAACATGAGACAAAAGTTCAGAATTCCAGCTTTTATTTCATGGTATCATGTGGTAAACAGCTCAGTACAGATCACCTTTTGTTTGAAGCCTCCCACTTTTAAAGTGAGCAAAAGTATGGGAACAGACATTAAATTAACTTGGTGAATAACATTTAATATTTGGTGGCATAACTGTGACTTGCAATAACTGCATCAAACCTGTGACCCATTGACTTCACCAGACTGTTGCATTCTTCACTTGAAATTCTTTACCAGACCTTCACTGCAGCCTCTTTCAGTTCTGTTTGTTTTGGGGGGTTTCTCCCTTCAGTCTCCTCTTTAGGAGGTAAAATGCATGCTCTATTGGGTTAAGGTCCAGTGATTGACTTGGCCAGTCTGACCTTTCACTTTTTTGTTGTGTTGGCAATGTGTTTTGGGTCATTGTCTTGTTGCATGATGAAGCTTCTCCCAGTTAGTTTGGATCCATGTTTCTATAAATTGCCAGACAAAATGGTTTTGTCGACTTCAGAAGTCATTCTGCTGCTACCATCATGAGTTATATCATCAATAAAGACTAGTGAGCCTGTTCTAGAAACAGTCATGCAAGCCCAAGCCATGATATTACCTCAACCATGTTTCACAGATGAGCTTCGATGTTTGTTGCTCATCCTACCAGTACTTATTCTTTTCCAGGACATTCCAAATTGTTGTATTGGCGATGCCCAATGCTTGTGCAATAGCTCGAATCGATTTTCCCTTTTCTTTCAGCTTCAAAATGGGTTTCCTTTCTCCCATAGACAGGTCTCTGGTCTTCATGTTTGCTTAACAGCAAATGCAGTTTTCACAGGTGAAAGCCCAATCTGTTTAAGCAATCAGTCTAAAGGCCAACACCTGAGCAACGAGAAACACCTATCAGTCACATGTTCCAATACCTTTGCTCACTTGAAAAGTGAGTGGCTTCAAACAAGTGCTGTCCTGAGTTGTTTAACACATGTAGATGTAAATACCATGAAATAAAAGCTGGAATTGAAAACCCAAATGTCTTCAGTATACAGCAAAAACAAAGGAATTGACCTTGTCGTTCCAATTCTTTGGGAGGGGACTGTATCGACAATTCCCTTGCAGATATCCGAAATTCACATAGCGGATATCCGGAATTGAATTGTAGATATCTGTAATGACGAACCCCATATACATACATGAATGGCAAAAGTGACATCATTTGTCCCTAGGAAATGACGTTGCGGACTAAAAAATGTTAATTGTGGATAGGAAGTATCAAAGTTTCTGATGTCGCTAATGTTGTTTTTGACTAGGCAAAATAGAATTACAGATATCTTCCCCGCATATCCAGTCTAGCTATTAAATGTTAAGAAGGCTTGCCGTGAAACTCTCAATTTACTGATAGATCTATTTTCCTACCCACACCTCTGATCACGAGCTGTGGGTTGTGACTGAAAGAACAAGATTGTGGATACAAGTGGCCGAAATGAGTTTGCTCTGCAGGGTGTCTGGGCTCTTTCTTGGAGATAGGGTGAGAAGCTCTGCCATCCTGGAGGGTTTGAGTCGGACCGCTGCGCCTTCGCATAGAGAGAAGCCAGATGAGGTGGCTCGGGCTTCTGGTTCGGATGCCTCTCTGATAGGTAGGGTTGGGCATCGTTTGAATTTGAGCGATTTCGGTTCCGATTCTGGTTCCTTATTTCGATTCCGGTTCCAAAGTATTCTTGATTCCGATTCTTTTTGGGGGCTGGTCAAAGAAGTTTGCATGGTTTAAATAAAGGGTGTCCAAATTATGAACATCCATTTTCTTAGCAGCCCGCAGCATAGACTAAAATGAACATTTGACTCGGGGTTCTTTATAACCAGTGTCAATATGAAACCTATGAACTAAAAGGCAATGTGTGTGGAAATAACCCAATTGACTTAATATCCATTAAGTAATGTTTCAGCTAAAAGTTAAACATAGCATTGTTAAAATAGTTATTTGGGACTGTTTCATCACGTCAAATGGTTTATATGTGCAAGTTTTAACTTGACTTCGTGTTTTAGGCTTGGAGCCTTTTATTTTGAAGGGTACGCATCGGAACTCAGCATTTTGACACGAAAACTAACTTCACACGGGGCTGGTGATATAATTTTTTGTTTTTTTTAATGGATGGAACCAAATCCTATAAAACACTGATCCCTTTCCATATTTTCACCGATGAGGCACAATGTTAGTGTTTGTGATACTGTGAGACGTTTGTGAATTTTGTCCCAATTCATTGTGATGTAAAGTTGCTACGGTGAAGTTTTAGCTCAATGTTAAGCTTTTTTGTTTTCCCCTGTCATCGGCGCTTACGTTGGTTTGAAGACTAAAATAAATGCTAAAAACCATCAGTGCAAAAGTGCAACCAACCGTTTACCTTGTTAGCTGTCTCAATATTGGTATAGAGGTATTTTATTGTTTCACTCACCCAGTTGACTGAGACTTGACTTCACTGAAGCTCCGCGCGGTGTAGGCTGAGGCTCGGAGCGCGTCACACGCTACACATCGTGAAAGCCTCCTTTGCACAATATAATCTTATTATCTTAAGTTTTGCACAAAGTTAAGACCCACTTTTGTTCGTTTTTGTTTGTACAAGCACATCTTTGTGCGGGTTCTTCGTCGTTGGTTTTCGCCACTTCTTCGGGATGAGTGGACTGTAGGCATCCAAACTGGGAACCAAAATGTTTTAATTTTAACGAATACGGGAGAACCGTAGCGTTAGTCCCGATTCCAATCGGTTCTTGATTCTCGATGCCCAACCATACTCCCTGGTGAGGTGTTCTGAGCATGTCTTACCAGGAGGAGGCCCCGGGGACAACCCAGGACAGGCTGGAGAAACTGTCTCCCGGCTGGCTTGGGAATGTCTCTGGAGCACCCAGGAAGACCTAGACGAAGATAATGGTATAGGTCTCGCTCTCGCTCTTTCTGTCTTTCTGTCGCTCTCACTCTCCATCTATTTGTCTCTCTCTTTTTCTGTTCTCCAACCCAACCGTTCGAGGCAGACGGCCACCCCACATTGAGTCTCAGGTCTGCTTGAGTATTCTTGAATCAACTTCTGTTGTGATTGGGTGGTATATGAATAGTAGTGCTTGAACTTGGTGTGTATATCCCCACTTACTATTTGTGAGGACGTGCACAAATGAGTAGTGGATCAGGTTTGATTTGTGACTCCATGTACTATTCAGAAATAGAGAGGTGTCATGTCATAGTCCAGTCAATAAATAATCCAAATGCTTATTTGAAAACCTATACAAATCTATAAACTTTCCTAGTATTTAGTTTGGCATGTATATATTGCAAAAACCAAGAATCTTTTTACTGTAGAGAAATTAATATTCGCCACCAGAAAACGTACTTCAGCTTTTCACCGCAATATGGCAATGCTAATCCTCTACCGGCTGTATCTAAAAAGCGTATCTGTGTGGCACAATGTGTGTATTTGCATTTAGTTTTGCATGGAACAAAAAAAAAAGTGAATATGTAACTGACTGGTGTGGATTTTCATGACCCATACGCCCTATGTGTCACAGCTCAAGGGATGAGTCAAACGACAGACTCCTGGGTTCACCCTATGCATGTCGAACCTATCACATTTCACAGAATGACAGTCAGGACCCTGGTGCTGAGCAGAGGTAACACATATGCACTTGTTTATTCAGATACACAAGGAAAAGTTTATTTTCTTCTGACTGTTTTAATTTAGTGACCCTGAGGATGAGGTGGCTGGTTCAACATCATCATCTGCAAATTGTGGCACTCGCCCCACTCACAGGCTACCAGTTAAAGACTGGAAGACCTCACCCAGATGCTCGCCAAAGCTTAAGAGAAAGACCAAGAAAGATGGGAGGTATGTTGTTGTTTCATGTCAATGTAGAACTTTTGAAATTGTTACCGAATTAGCAAACTTCAATCACCTGTGTTCCTCCATTTTTCTCATTAGTGAATCCCCTCAGTTGAGACAATTGGACTCTGGTCAGGTAAAGTATTCAAAAAAGTAAAAGTGTGCATGAACAGTCATAGACTTCTATTGTTCCTGTCTCGTGACAAACCTGTCAGTGTTTCTAATAGTGTACTCAATTTGTGAGGTTAACGAAGCCAGGAAAAGCCATTCCTAAACCATGGCATTCTTTTCCAGGTTATTTATAGCAATTTAGATTTTTTTTTTAATAGTAATTTTGTCCATCTCATTCATTTTGTTCATGCCCTTTGCAGATGAATACAGATCTGCAGCAAGAGTTGTTGATGTTTCTCAGAGGCCAACAGAGAGAGTTAACTGAGCTACGTGGACAAATTGAAGCCATGCAGAGCTCCATAATGGCCCAAGTAGAGCGTGCACTGACCATTCATCAGGAGCAAGAACGTATCCTTCAGCTCTAGTGAGAGACTGGATCCTTTCCCAGTTTACTTTGTCTAGTAATATTTGTGTAATCACTCATCTCACAAAATCACTGGATTTACACAAAGTAACGCAATATGCACCGTTTGCACTGTAGGAAAATGACGGACTACACGTGACCATAGGCGAAAATGTAAACCAGCAGGGATTTGAATCTGGAACATGGCATGCTGTGAGGCATTAGTTGATTATATTTTGTGTGAAGTATGATAAGTTGTCTCTCTGTAAAATTTCCTCTTAATGATCTGTATTTCGAACCTACCTCTACCAAACAAGCTGAAATTATTGTACCTAACTAGTCTTAATTATGGCACATCTACAACACTATCTTCTTGTGAACTTTAACTTTCTGTGACCTCAGATTGCAGACTAGAGCAGGTTCTGGCAGAGACTCGAAATCAGCAGCACCATCAGGAAGAACTCAGCCAGCAGCTGAGCCACACACTCTTGCAATTCCCTGACAAACAGGATGGACAAAGTAATTCGAGAGGAGATGAAGAAAACTGTTCCGCCAAGTAAGGCGAAAGTCAAACAATTGATGGGCACAAATGCATAAAAAAACAAAACGAAACTGTGTTTAATATAGAAATTTACCCTTGACAAATGATCTTGTGTGTAGATATGACAGCTCTTCTAAGGAGATGGTTGGGATGTAACAATTTTATTTAGCTGTAAAAGGTAGTTTTCGTATATATATTTTTCATTTGCATCTCAAGTATTTTCTTCTTCTCGCACCTCCAATTATCGGTTGTTATTATTCGTTATCCCCCCCACCCCCTAAATTTAATACCCCAAATCCAAACGTATATCTTAGCTTCAATACATGGATAACTACTATTCAAGGTGTGCTTTGTAGGGAAACCTTAGCACTAAGGTGTACTTGAGCTTTGATCAGGCCAATATGTTGTTGTTTTCCTTTTTAGCTATTTCGAAGTGTCTGGAGCCAGTGACATCTCAGCTGAGCAACACTATATCTTCTAAGATGACCTCTGTAGAGGTCACCCTAAAGGACAATGTCAGCAAGGTTGTCAAATCCAAGGTTGGTGTCTAGCATTCACCACCACTCCTTATGACTTTTTTCGAATCTGCATGGTCTAGGACCTGTATTTCCATGTAAATTCTCCATTTAGATATTTGCTTACGTTAGCTGTTTCCTTATTGTTAGAACACAACAGACGCAATTGGCCGAGCCGCAGCAGAGGCAATGCAAGGTCCTATCCAGGCTGCCTATAAAGATGCCTTCCAGAGCATTGTGCTGCCTGTTTTTGAGAGAGGCTGCCAGTCCATGTTTCAGCAAATTAATGACAGTTTCAAGCAAGGAACACAAGAATGTAAGTCCATTGTGATTGTCTGGAAACTTTGATGTACAATGAGCCATGTGACGATTTCATTTAACAGCATAGGTTGAGCTCATTTTAAATGAAGGAATAATGCCTTGGAATGGCATTCATTTTGAAACTGCTTGTGTGGTTTGGAGACGATTTTGTGTCCTGTTTGACATTAAAATTTGTGACCGGTATGCAAGGTTCCTATGCAAGTATGGAAAAATGTGAAACTTGATTTCATAAATTTCTGGAAAAGTATGGAAAAGGGAAACTATTGTATGTATGTTTCCAAGAATGTTACAAAAGCTATATTTTCTAAAACAAAAAATCATGAATATAAAGAAAAAAAGTATAGATCAGTTTTTTTCTTTTTAGGCGCTTGTGTGAGAGTACACAGTATTATAACATGGATCGGTGAATACTCGATTCTGATTGGCTCACACCCTTCTAATGTTTCAAGTAGTTCCTGTCAAAAAATCATTGCATTGTTCCAAATTAATCCGCAGGACCCCAAGCCATTAAATTATACAAGCAAACATAGCAACCTGACATGGTCAGATTTTCTGATAAATAAACATAAAGTACTCTGAGGACGGAGTTTCATTTAATCATTTAGTTTATTTGGTGATTACAACGCCTTTGATGACTGGGATGCTGCTGAGGAATTGAAGGAAAAAAGGAGAGACAAAAGCGGCACAAAGAGTTAACTCCGGAAGATTTAAATCAACTCGCAGATGGGAAGGATGAAATGAATGTGAAGAAAACGACGAAATAGGCGGTTAAAAGGCTGAGACACTTCCTGGCACAAAAACACAAAAAAGTACGACCGGAACACTTCACCGTTGATGTTTTGAATGATACCCTGCAACTATTTCATGCCGCCGTCCAGTCAACAAAGACCGAAACAGAGTATAGCATTGCCAGCCTGAGAGCTTGCGTCAACCATCACATAAATATACCGCATATATGTATAACAATAAAAACAGATTTTAACGTCATACCTGTGGTCGTCATTTAACAATGTCAAACAAGAAATTTGCTCGATTACTGAATCGCGTTTACATTGCCCTCGATAGATATGGGATTGGAATGACTCTTCATAGTCAAGCCGTCAGGCGTTGCAAGGGAAAATAAATTGTTTTAGTAAAATTTTCTATCTTGACTACAACATGTATGAAATTACGAATTGATAGTTTCATTAATTATTTTTGATGGCAAGTGACCATGGTATAAGCGGGTTAATGTCCTTCGAGTTGTATAATTATCAGGGCTTAATGGAATATTTGGCTACGTAATGACATATAAAGAATCAGAGTGATCCACATCTATTTACTGAAATGTCACAATTTGAATTTGAAAGTTGGTATATTAGGGTCTGCAAAAAGTATGGAATGGAACCCTGTGTAGTGACTCTGACCCAGTTGCCAGAATCTCCCCCCCACCTTGATAAACTGCATTCTTCCAAGCGGCCCTACTGTGAGACCGCCACAAAACGACGCCTAGCGGACCCTAAACTAATTAACATTTACCCTAGAAATCTGAACTTCCAAGCATCGAAGGCCCCCAAATGTTGTCACCGGACCATCTGTCTTTGAATAGGAACTATTGCTGGGACAAGGCGACACCTGCCGGCGTTAAACGGAACTCCAAAGCCGAACCGTGACCTCACATTTGATGTTTTAAACAAAGGAAAATTTGTGTTTTGATATATTACGAACTCTGCCGAATTATTCCAAATGTATGCCTTGATGTCTGTGTCAGTGTGCCAACTTTACAAACATAGGTGCGAGATTTTGAGAACTGTGTGCCTTGATTTGACTCCAAGCAGCATGAAATATGAATGGAACCATAAGCAGTTGATTTCCCAAGACTAAAGTTTGAACAGTCACTCTATAGGCTATAGGCTTGACCTGTGAGGAAAGAGTGCAAAGTTGAGAGTATTTTATATGAATATATGTTTTTAAACCCATTTTATGGGTCAAAATTGGAGACTAGATTCAGGCTGATGGGTGTGGTCTTGTCTGGTCCTGGGTCGTCTTCGACACGCCCCTGGGGTAATTAACTCTTGACTCCCGGCTTCTTGTCGATCTCTGGCTGTTTGTTTTCCTCTTGGTGTCCTGGCTGGCTAACCTTGCCAGCCACGGGCTGGCCTCGGCCACGCCTCCCCCCTCTCCTTTCTTTGTTGGGCACGCGGCTCGGTAACCGCGGGCCTTGGGGATGGAGACTCTGCTTCTCAGCCTATCCGTGGGCCACCGCTAGGCGATCAGAGCAGCTGCTACTAAAGTACCAGTTACGCTTCTAGCCAAGCGTGATCACTCTGAAATTGCTAGCGAGCCCCTCAAATGGCAGGAAGAGAGACGGTCATATTCTCCCAAAGAGCTGTGACGAACAACATTTTTTCTTCTTCTGCCTCTTTTGTTTTTGTTTCATTTTTGTGCATCTTTTTCTTTAACCAAACCTACCTCCTCCCCTTTTGAGACGTGCCCAGAGAGACCACTCCCAGAGACCAGCTGATCTACGTTCGTGAGTAGACACTGCAAGTTTGCGAGACTGTACAATATTAGTGCCTAATAATTTCGGTGAAATTACTAGCTTCACACAAAATCCTAACTTTGTCCTCTCTCTCTCCCGTCCGGAATGGACGCGTTAAACCCTCACGTTTTCAACTTTAGTCCAACACACAGTTATATTTCCGTTTTTGTCTGCCTAGTTTCTTCTCTTTATCATTATTAGTGTTATTTTCTTTCTTTAGTTAGACCCCTTTGTGTGTTTCCCGCTAGATCCCTTGTAGATGTCAAATATTCTATAAAAATCCACTCTTTGCTGTGTTTTGTGTGGGTTGAGTTTAACAATGAACCTCAGTTGTCTAGGACTCGTATTTTATAAAATGTAGCAACCTTCAGATTACGAGACTGATAAAAAGGTTTCTCGTCACTTTCCCTAAATTTTATACATGTAAAGGGGGCCCACGTCACTTTTTATGAGACAAATTAGTTTGATTTTAACGATAAAGTGTAAATCGGACTAACCTGGAAGTGAATGCAGGCGTTTACCTTCCTTCGTATCTTTTCCCAAATTAATTACATTTTCATTTCAACCCATATACGCTACACTTGTATCTATCAAAAGTAATCATTACTTGGAAAAAGCGCAGGGACAGGTTTTTCAATGAATTAACTGCAGTGTTGAAATGGTGTCCAGTAGTTCTGTGGTTGTGATTATCAGTAAACATCAATTATAATACTAAGAAATCACCGCAGAAGCTTAAAAACTCCGCTCTGACACAGTAAAACTGTTCCGGCATAAAAGGATACATATCCTCCATTCTGCTTGACCTAACAGCGAGCAGGACAGAAAAATTCTTCTGTGGTTGTGCTTTTTCACACCAGCAACTTGTTTAAAACTTCATTAAAGTTGCTCTACTGTGTACAGAGGAAGAAGTGCGGTTTGTTGGCCATAAATGGAGAGTTACAAAATTTAATGGATAACCCTTAACAAAATTGACAGTTTACAATCTAGCATGTAAACTTAACTATAACTTTAAGTTCAGCTGTAACATCAGTTGCTCAGTACTCTGTTTGAGCCAAGGACTGTTTTGTCCTGCATGGATTTTATTTATTTATTTATTGGGTGGTTACTTTCTTTCCTGTTCAATCAAGAGACCTCTTTATTTGTGCCCTGAGGTGAAATGCAGTTTTACACATTATATTGACCATTTTATTGAGCATTTTGGTGTTTGATGTGTAAAGGGACTTGGGCAGTGCTCGGAAACTCTTTGATGCCTGTGGCTGTAGCACCTGATCCCGACTTTGGTCGCAACTTAAAGGCCCCAGTCAATCCCTGACACAGTGACCATTGTTGCAGTTTATTTATTTTTTTCTAAACCACAACACTGCTTCAGTGGTCAAACACTTATTCTTGGGGCTGAGCATAGGATTTCTACTTGCCTCAACAGTGGTATGTGTCCATCAAAAGCGGTTGGAATTTTAAAGAATTGTCTAAGGACAACTCTAGTGAAAGTATGATTGAGAACTTCCCTTTGTTCTTTACATACATTTAAAAAACATCTTACTCCTGTAAACTCTGCCAGATCTAAAATAAATAAATAATACTTTTAAAATGTATTCCATCCATGAGAATCAGGTTTTCAACCACTGAAAGCATGGAACAAGTAAGGGTAGTGTAAAGAAATGCCAGAGCATAAAGGTTAGAGAAAAAACTTATTTAGGTTTCCAGAGATGTGGGTTTTTATTTTTTATTTTCTTTGGTCAGGTATGAATTCATGTTGCGTGGTGTATAAGATTGTCTCCATGTTTTGCTTCTGCTGTGCCTAAAGGCATCAATGTATGAGACTTTGTGGCGATAGATAAAATTTTATTACAAAGATAAATCCGGAATTTTCTCCATCTACTTGGCATTACCACTATCTCATACTTGTATTAGTTATCTTATGTTATTTAGGCATTGTATGTTTTTGCATTTGCTTGTGTGAGGATGAGATTGGAGTTGTTGATCTTTCTCTGTAGACATACAGCAGCTCGAGGCCCATGCCAAAAGCAGGAAACAGAGAGAGCAGGAAACCCGAGACCCCATGATTGACCAACTGCAACAAATGATGGACGGCTTCCAAAGCTCCACTGATCAGCTGGCCAATAGCATGACATCTAACATCCGGGCTGAGATCCAACATCAGATTCAGATGATGGTGGGAAAGTAAGTGTCCAAGTAATCCATCATCAGTCACGGCGTGAGCCTCTTTGTTTCTCAAGCTGAGGTACTATAACCTGAAAAGTGCTAAATATCCCCATCTTTGCACTGCAACCTTGATTTAATAACTTAATTGGTCCTTGAACGGGGTTTGTAAATTTAAAAGTTTGTATATTGAACATAATTTCCTCACAATAATGTGAACATGAATTTGTTCCAGCCTCTACAAAAGTCCTTGTTTTATTAAATTTGTAAAGTTTGAACGCAGAGCTATACAGTTCTTGATATCAAACATGACAAGGGGTGATCGATCAAAAATCTCTTTATTAACCAAGTTAACAACAACAAGCGGAACTGTCCTCCTCATTCAAATGCGGCCCCCCTGCTGAAATGCACCCAAACAGTGTCAGGGCTGAATGACTTCAGGGAAAAAAAAATCACATTTTTCTGGGAGCTATTGCAATTTGAATTCGATGCACAATTTTCTTCAAATCAGGCTCCAGTGCAATATTCACCATGTACAGTAAAATTTACAAAAATGACAGAAAATTACATCATACCATCAAAACATTAAAAACGATTACAGGGATCTACACTAACTTATGCATTCATAAAACCTTTGTGATCAAGTTTTTCAGTTGGTCGCACCAACACATATTTTGTCGCACCCTTTTTTTGAGGTGGTACAGCATGACCATGTCATACCATAGTTTCGTATGAAGTAAACATTGACTGTGACTCGAGATATGATGTTTGCTAAATATTTAACTGTGAAAAAAGACGTTTGTCTGCAACAAGCAGTGGTCAGACAAAACAGGTCAATTAATTTAAAAAACAAAGGCTTGACTTTTATTTAATCGTTTGTTTGACTCAGGGGGGCCAGCAGCCAACTCTTACAGTGAGAGGTCCTAACCCTCTTCCCCTGGGAAAACCACTTATTTTTTTAGCATTACCACTACCATATGATTAACATAGTCATTCCCCTCTGAAAGTATTGGACTGGCAAGGTCAATTCCTTTGATTTTGTTGTACAGACCCTTTTCAAAAAATGTGAATATCATGGAAAAGTTTATTTCCATAATTCCATTCAAAAAGTTAAACGTTCATAGATTATAGATTCAGGGCCCCCAATTTAAACAATTTCAAGTATTTATTTGTTTATTTTTACATAATTTGGGCTTCCAGGTCTTAAAACCCACGAAATCAGGAATTCTAAAAATTTGAATGTTGTGAACAAATCAGCCCAAATTTTGCAGGCCATAAATGTTTTAAACTGAGTCTCACACACTAATCATCTACTAAACTCAAAGCACCTGCACACATTTCCCCAGGTGTCATTAACTTTACTAAGGATGTCCCAAGCCAACTTTTTCACTTCCGATCCGATACCAATATTGCAGCCTTGAATTTTGTCAGATACGATATCGGTCCGATCCATTATCAGCAATAATCATACATACTTATTTTGTTGTATGGAATGTTAGAAAAGGCTTGGTGAAGTGATATAACCATAATCAGCAACAGTTGGTATGAGAAAAACTGACCCATTTATTATTAACCAATGGGTTACATAAAGTAAATTTAAAAATAAGAATTTACTATAATTGAATTAAAAAAATTATATTGGGAAATTCTGAAAATAACTTCAATAAAACCAATTGCAAATATATATATAAATTGCAACATAACCGCTGCTTGACTTAAACAAAAGCATATTCTACATTTGAACAGGTTAAAAAAATAAATTAGAAAACCATGAAAAATAAATATAAATACATACAAATTATACTTTGGAAGTGCAAAATAAGAAAGTTCAATTCAGGTTATTATATTTTTGTTTACTGTCTGGATTTGGGATCATCATTTGCTTTCTCCTCGTGCGGCAATACAGTTTTGAACCTCTTGCTGCAACTGGGGTTTAGTTTTATTGACAATTGCTGTTCCTGCTGTGTACGTCTTGACCTCTGAGGGGCAGTGTGGTACACCCAATCAGATACACACTTGCTGTAAAAAAGAAAGTCGAAGTCACAATCGAATATTATTATAACTCATTTTTCACAGTTTGAAGATTATATGACAGAGATTATTTTTATATTGCCTGTTTGTGTGTTTTTATACAATATTCATTGTTTTGAGATATGTGCCGTGAGTTCGATGCTAATTTTCTTTAGCTTGTCAATGTTTTTTTTTTCATTCATTGTGTCTTAGCTTTGAGCTAGCGATTTTTCTTAACAAAAACGAAGAACAAAACGAAGGCTGTGACGTATTTTAATATTCAATAGGTGTAATTCTTAAGTGATTTTTGTTTTACAGTAAAGTTCAACTTCAACGACTTTAAGCAAGCAACATTCCCTTTTACTCCTTGCTACTATTTTAGCACCTTAGCAACCTGTTGTTGTGAATCATGTGGGCTCTGTTTGCCGTCCGAGCGCTGCTGGATAAGCGGAGCATGGAATGGACTGCTTGTATAAGAGTGGTAAAATCTGAGATTTTAGATCCAGTCCAATTTGATACTTGTTTTTTTTTTTGCTGACATCAGACCGATTTCAGATCTCAAAGATCAGATCGGGACACACTTAGTATTTACTCAGAAAACAAACCAATTTATTTATTTTTATATAAAATCATTGGCCCAAACAGAACATGGATACATTATTACTACTGAAATTCTTGCAATTTATTTTAATGATAATTTGTTTTCCTATACAATTTTCTTTAAAGGAGTCTGGGCTTTGTAACTTTGCACCTATCTTTATATGTCTATGTTACAAACATGGTTCGGAGGGTTACTTTGAAGATATCAATCAATTATTAATTAATTAATTATCATATTGCAGCAGGTCGCTTTTAACTTAAAGCTTGTATTTGTCTAATAATGCGAGGACACAAAAGACTGTCAGAAAGTCCTTTTTGAAGTTTTTTAAATTGGTTCAATAAAGCAATAACTACCACATTAATTTGAGCGCTTGATGTCATACATATTTAAATATGTAATTGTAATGCTGTATGTAAAAATATTTATTTTGGACCAAAAATGTTCAAACTTTTGTACTAATGTACATTAATTGTAAATTGTGACATACAAATGATAACCCTCTGACATTGTACCTTGAAGTTGACCAATAAGATTGCGTCTTACAACATATCGCCTCCCCTGCTCGCTGTTGTCAACATTTATTCGCACGCTTAAACCAATGTTTACAGAAACTTTATAGAGCATGAATAGGCAGAGCACAGGCATGTTTACGTACAAAAGTTAGTGCTAGCAGTAGCGAGCCACATAAAGTTATGTTGCCTGCTTGCTAACATTATTAAAAAGTACATGAACATTATCATCCTTTTCGAAGCACCCAGGGACGACACCACACACTGCTTTCCCTCTTTTTTGTTCTTTTTTTTAACACAAAACATTGCTGCAATCATTGTTGTTGCCACCATGGTAACATTTATATCTCGGAACATCGTTGACACGTTTTCATTCTCACATTTCCATGGTCTCACCTCCTCTAACAGTGCTTTATTTGACAAGATGCAGCCGTTTTTTTGTTCATAACGTGACGTAGTGCCATCGTGAGAGACAAAATTTATCTTGGTCTGATCCAGGACATTGTTCCTTAAAAAAAAAAGGAAAAAAGTAAGTAGTAAAAAAAAGCAAAAAAGTATCCTCTCCTCTAAGTAACTAATCCTTATGGATTAGTTACTTAGAGGAGGATTAGTTACTTAGAGGATTGGTGGACGCGGAGCTGATTGGTTTGTGTGACTTGTCTACGATTAGCATGCCACTTCTGATTGGTGAGCTTGGTGGGATACTATAGGTGGCACACAAATACTGCGTCAGTCGGGAGTGCTACTGCTGGAAAGAAAAAAAATAGAAACGCAACTTTGGCTATCACGACAGTGTTGTATGAAATCACGATTTCGATCTGAAAATGATAAATTGTTCAGCCCTAGTCATGAGTCCCTCTGGTGCATTCACAGCCAGTTGAAAATCATAAAACTCAACTTTAACAACCAGGTTGCTACAATTATGAAGAATAAACAACTGTAAATTCACTTTACCTTGACTTCTTGGCTTGCAGCTTCTTCTCTTGACAAAAAGTGGTCGCCTTCTCACAAATGATGGTCTCGGAAATGCTAGTCACCCGCGAGCTGTTTTTTTATTCATCCAAACGAGCAACAGCTTTTTAACTTGGTCAAGAGGTTTCTCTGTCTTTTTGCTGATACCTCACGCCCTTGGCCATGTCAGCAGCAACAAAAACATCCTTTTTCCACAATAATGACAATTGTGGACTTGTTTCTTCCATACTGTATTTACGAGCAAGCTTTGCAGTGGGTGCAACGTTGATATATCCTCACAAATAAGTCTTTTTAGTTCTGAGTGAGTCCCTCCCCGCTTGGCACACTTGTCCGTTGCTTTTCTTGGACCCGTATTGAGCTAGCAAAATGTGAAAATAAAGGCGAAAAACACAGAAAAGGCACACACATTGACACACTCAGCAAAGTAGCGACCGACCTGCAACGCTGGAGCGGCACAAAAGGCCCTGCACTGTCCGGCACAAAAGGGATGAGAACAACGTCCTCCCACTGCGATAGGGTTCGACCATAGGGCAATATTTTTGTTTTGTCTATGTCTCGTAAATGCAATACTTCAAACATTGAGGTGTTCGTTAATAGGGGTACCACTGTATAAACCTTGTGTTGAATGAACAACATGTATTTGTCCATGCAAACATAGTTATGCTGATGACATTATTTACCCAATTTCTGTGATATACATTTCCATCACGGTCATATCATACACAAAATGGATAACTCAGCCACCTATTAATTACATTGTGCATTGTTTTTTGTGATAGTATTTTTATAGGAGACTTTTGATGTCTGTCTTGTTTTTGTTCCCCTCTTTTAATGATTTCTGGCCAGTAATTAAACAAAAATCACGATGGCAAGGGAATTTAAACTCATTTTATAGTATTAGTTTTCCAAGCAAACAAAATCTACTGTTGTCCATTTAGTACAATAAAGTTTATACATGCTGTGATATGGATCCCACCCATCAACTGTTCTTTTCTCGTTCAGTTTGCAGGAGTCAATTCTAAGTCATGTACAGCGCATTGTCAAAGGCGAGGTTAGCCTGGCAATGAAGGAGCAGCAGGCAGTGGTGACCTCAAGCATTATGCAGGCAATGAGATCTGCAGCAGGTACCCCCGTCCCTACAGCACATCTCGACTACCAGACTCAGCAAGCAAACATCCTGCAGCTCCTTCAGCAGGGACAGCTCAACCAAGCTTTCCAGCAGGTAATATACAACATATAAACATTGACAGTCCCACCAACAAAATGAAAAAATTGTGCCTTTGTTAACGCCTACGCACAAGGACTCAGTTTTTATTGTCCACCGTAAGCTATTTATCAATTTCTATGTATTTCTAAGTGAACTCATAGAACAATTCAAAGCGCATCATTTTTGCAATGCTAGAACAACACTGCAACATTGGACCCAAGCATTAAGAGAGTAAAATGTTTGTGCCTGCCTATTGACAGTCTCCCATGCACCACACAACAGAGACACTTAAGGTAAAGTTAATTACATTCGCTAAGGAACTCGCTTGACGGCAGAATGGGTCATTTAATACGTCAGCGCCTTGCTCTGAGTTGTTGTGTCTGGGTCTCCCAACATAACAGACACATGGAAAGTTAATAGTTTATTAACCCTAGCGGCACACGTTATTCAGCAAGTAGCTGACGACAGACACTGAGCACATAGGAATGAATGTATTTGATCAACAGGTAAAGGGCTGTCTCCCCCTCCTTCAACGGACATGCCCACACAGTCCTGCAGCTTGAAAGCGAACCATATTTTTCATTATTTCAGAGCCTTATGTATACAGTGGATCCTCCACAAAACAGACCCCGATATAGTGGATATCGGATAAAACAGACCGTTGGGACTGAACAGTGTGTCCAAATTTTTTTCCCATTTTTGACTTAAAATGCCATTGACAAAGTCTGTTCGTTCCAGAATTGGTTGCTGTTGTTTACTGGCACTGTGGCGCAATGCAGGCATAGAATGTGACTGACGTACAGTGGTGTGAAAAAGTTTTTGCCCCCTTCCTGATTTTTTTATTTTGTATTTTTTTTTGCATGTTTGTCACATTTAAATGTTTCCCATCATCAAACTAATTTAACTATTAGAAACAGAACTAAACACAAAATAGGAGTTTTAAAATGATTTTTTATTATTAAGGGAGAAAATAATTACATATCTGTTGTTGACCAATACTGGCCACTCATGTGCCTGAGTAGCATGTGCAACATTTGCACAATCGACATTGTCCCAGATTTTCGCACTACTCGTCACTTTAAACTGCATCAATTTCTTGAAGTCTCTGCAAACTTTGCACAATGGTCATTGCACCGGACTATTGTTCTATTAGTCATTTCAAACTTCTGTAATTGTTAGAGGACTCTGCATCTTTTTGGACAGTTGTCAGAATCAGAATCATCTTTATTCACCAGGTATGTCAAAAACCCACGAGGGATTTGTCTCCGGTAGTTGTAGCCGCTCTTGTACGACAACAGACAGTCAATTGACAGAGAATACTTTTGAGACGTAAATGCATAAAAAACACAGTCACTGAGGTACAATTATTATACTTTTTTTTCTTTTTTGATGATTTGGTTTAAAGTGATGAGTAGTGCGATAATCTGGGACAATGTCAATATTGGTCAACAACAGATATGCCAACAGTGCAGCGTGGGGAGACTACTACAATGAGTGCACGAGTAATGTATAATTGGCAAAGTGTCCTTTTGAAATATGCAGTAGGTGTTCAATTCGTTGGATAGTCTTTTGTTTTCAGCTTCAGGGGTTGGTCACTTGCATTTGTAATGCATGCCAGACTGATTTAGTCCCGTTAGCGTTAAACTGTTTTTCTAAATTTACTGCATACTTTCTCTTTGCAATGTTAATTTATTTCGTCAGCTTGGTTTCTAGCGCGATTATACAGGGCCATATCCCCACTTCGATATGTGTCCTCTTTAACCTGGTGAAGTTTCTTAAGTTTGGCAGTGAACCACGGCTTGTTGTTATTGAATGTGCGAAATTACATAGAAACTGATATAGGATGTGACAGTGTCTGTATATTCATCCAGGCTGCCAGCTGAATTTTGTTTTCAAGGAAAAAAAAATATATATATATATATTGTACCGGCATTACCACATAACTGGTAACCTTTTATTGCTCAGTGACTGTGTTTTTTGTCTTTGTCTCAAAAGTATTCTCTGTCAATTGACTGTTTGTCGTCGTACTAGAGTGGCTCCAGCAACCAGAGACAAGTTTTTGACACACTTGGCAGATAAAGATGATTCTGATTCTGAAAAAATCCCCCCTTACATTGCCCTGTGTGGAAAAAAACAACAACCTCTAAATGGCTGAAAAAAAACCAAAATAAAGACTTGGGAGTGGCCTTGTCAAAGTCCTGATGTGAATTCTATTTAGATCCTGTGGCATGACCTTATAAAGGCGGTTTATCCTCGAGAACCCTCCAGTGTGGCTGAATTATAACAATTCTGCAAAGATGAGTGGGTCAAAATCCGCTCTAAGATACTCATTGCAAGTTGTCGCAAACGATTGTTGCTGTCAAGCATTTTTAGGTTTAGAGGGCTATCACCTTTTCACACAGTGCCATCCATGTTGGTTTGGATTGTTTTCCTCCCTTAATAATAAAACCATTTAAAACTGCATTTTGTGTTTACTTGTTGTCTTTGACTAATATTTAAATTTGTTTGATGGTGGGAAAACATTTAAATGTGACAAACGTAAAAAAATAAGAAATCAGGAAGGGGACAAACACTTCTTCACACCACTGTTTTTCCGGGTCACAGATATACAATATGACTAGATCCAAATCCAAAAGACGTGCCCATGGGGCGGCCTTGTAATGATGGTTATATCTATTATGCATAGAGAGCGAGCAGCATGGCTAACTCTGAGCAGTACAAAGCACAAGTCTTTGGAGTCTGGAACATGCTATTTTTGGTACAGTAACAGTTTTTTTGTCAAGCCTTTGGCAATGGATTTGGAACTAGGAAGCACACTAATTCCTCGAAAGCTCATGAAAGCGACTCGCCTATGATGAGTACTGTATGTCAACAATGTCAACATTACCAAGCACACCGGCGTGTTAAGTTTGGATAGAATGTTAAAATTTCAAACATTTTCAAACTTTTTTAGGTTTACTTGCAATCACTGTATTGGGCGTTTTCGGCCACACAAAAAACCCTACAAAACAATTTTGTACTTTACATGGGTGCACATGGCCTAAAAAAAAAGTGCTTCAACGTAACGGACCAATCGGCTGTATCCAACCATGGCCACTATTGGTCCGTTCTATTAAGGTTCCACTGTACATACTTGGTGATTTTTATTTTTCAATTCATTCAAATTTGGCAGGCTTTTTCAAAACACTCTCCTCTGTGGTTTGTCAAATTTGCAAGACTTTTTTTGTGGCCCTTTGTAAGGTCTTTAACCTATAGTAATGAGTACGGCAGTTCCTTTGAGTGTACTGAATCATTAGAATCAGTTCTTTAAAAAGAGAAGGAAGCCCCGACACCAAGCAGTCATCCAGCCTGGGGGAGGCCCGGCCTCAGGAGCATCGCCATGCAACTGAGAACCCACCTTTCCCCCTGATACTATGACTGCCAGGTCCCCAACTGGCAGTCATTGGCCCTACCCCGTGTATCAGTGCATTAAAATCTGGAGAGGTCAGTGAGCCGAGGGGGGCAGGGCTGCCAGGCACTGCTGCCTAACAGCCAAATCCCCCCCATCCACGACCCACCGCCCCCCAGAGATGGGTTTATGTGGTGCATTAAAACGTGGGATGTGTGTGTGATGCATTTAAAATCCAGGGGGGCAGGCAGGGCGGAGAGGCAGGGCACACAGACCGGGAAACAGCACAGACGTGCTGAAACAGAAGAAAATACGCCTTCTAGACCCTCTCAAGATTCTGTGGCATGACATCAAGTGGGCGATTCAGACCAGACATTCCAAGTACATTGCTGAATATACTGAAAGTTCTGCAAAGACGAATGGTCCAAATTTCCTCCTGGCTGTTGAGCAGGAAGAATGCCAACTACAGGAAACTACAGGTTATTACAGCAACTACAGGTTATTGCTGCCCATGCTTTTCCACCCTCTACTGTGATGTTTACTTGTTCAATGAAAATATGAAAACGTAATTGTGCGGTTTAAGTTAACTGTTTGTCTATTGGGGCTTACATGATCAGATTACATTCTATGACCAATTTATGCAGAAATCTGTAATTCCTATGGGTCATACTTTATTTTTGCAATCATTATGTTGCTTGGACAGGACTGGCAATGAGTGCATCAAAGATTCATGAATTTGTTTTCAGCTGAATAATATAATGTTCTTACTCCCTGTCCAGGCTCTCTCAGCTACAGATCTGAACTTGGTCTTGTATGTGTGTGAGACCATTGACTCCCAGCAGGTGTTTGGACAACAACCCTGCCCTCTCAGCCAGCCTGTGCTCCTGTCACTCATACAACAACTGTCATCCAACCTCAATACTCGCTCTGAGCTCAAAATCAGGTAGGGCACAGACACAGTCGCCATTCTATACCAATAGTCATTCAAAAATCACATGGCTTTTCTTGCGAAAGAGTACATTTGAATTTCATTCAATTCAAAGAGTAAAAAGCAAAAATACAAATGGCATGCATCCCAAATGAACAGGACGGAATAGAATACTGTCGGTTCGGGACGATTGGGAAGAACGTTTTTGACAATAAGCCCTTTGTCACGGGACGATTGGGAAGAACGTTTTTGACAATAAGCGCTTTGTCACCATAGCATCATCTGCTGGATTTTAAAATGAAACACTGCTCCATTCACACCTATTTGGAATTGCCAGTCCTCTTGCAACAGGTCTACTCTTGTCTCAATTTACTTTCACAGAATCCTATCATGTTAATTTGGCCAATGAGTCTGTTTACCCGGGGTGTGAGATTTTTACTTTTAGGGATGTGTCAGTTTTAAAATGTATTTTAATTGTTCTTAATTTATGAAATGTTGAATAAATTTACCTTTGTAATATTTAAATAAGATGTTAATATAGGAATAAGAACACAAAAGCATCCAAATAGTACACATCTTAGAATGGGTTGGGGACAATGGCACAAAGTGGTACAACAGAATTTCAAAGTACCTGAACATCTATGGCCCTAACTGTGGTGTTACTGCTGAACCTTACGGGTTTTGTTCCTTCGCTCCGTGCCAGTCTAAGATATGGGGATAATTGTGTGAATAACAAATATTTTGTCCTTGTAGCTTTTGATTGGATTAATGAGTTCTGCACTTGTACTATATTTTTTCTTTGTCTGTCTTATACATGTTGTCTGAACGTAGTTTTTTCTTCCTCTAGATCAGGGGTGTCAAACTCATTTTTGCTGCAGGTCACGTCGTAGTTATGGTTTACCTCTGAGGGCTGTCATGAGCTCGAACACATATACAGTAAATGTACAATTGCCTCGTTATTACATATACACAAAAAGGTGGTGGTCCCCCTTTCTTAAAAAGGGGGACCACCACCCCAGTCTGCCAATCCAGAGGCACTGTCCCCGATGTCCACGCGATGTTGCAGAGGCGTGTCAACCAGTACAGCCCTACATCCAGAGCCTTGAGGAACTCTGGGTGAATCAAATCCACTGCCAGGGCCTTGTCACCGAGGAGCTTTTTAACCACCTCGGTGACCTCAACCCCAGAGATAGGAGAGACCGCCTCAGAGAACCCAGACTCTGCTCCCTCATGGCGATGGCGTGTCTGTGGAATTGAGGATGTCTTCGAAGTATTCTCCCCACCGGCTCACAACGTCCCGAGTCAAGGTCAGCAGCGCCCCATCCCCACTATACACAGTGTTGATGGTGCACTTCTTCCCCCTCCTGAGACGCCGGATGGTGGACCAGAATTTCCTCAAAGCCGTCCGGAAGTCTTTCTCCATGGCCTCAAAGAACTCCTCCCATGCCCGAGTTTTTGCTTCAGCGACCAACAAAGCTGCATTCCGCTTGGCCAGCCAGTACCCATCAGCTGCCTCAGGAGTCCCACAGGCCAGAAAGGCCTGATAGGACTTCTTCTTCAGCTTGACGGCATCCCTCACCGTTGGTGGCCACGAACGGGTTCGGGGATTGCCACCACGACAGGCACCAACCACCTTACGGCCACAGCTCCGGTCGGCCGCCTCAGCAATGGAGGCGCGGAACATGGTCTACTCGGACTCGATGTCCCCTGCCTCCCGCGGAACATGAGCCAAAGTTCTGTCGGAGGTGGGAGTTGAAACTCCTTCTGACAGAGGATTCCACCAGACGTTCCCATCTCGTTGAATCTCAGATTCAGGAGGACCAGTGTGGTTTTTGTGCTGGCCGTGGAACAGTGGACCACCTCTACACCCTTGGCAGGGTCCTTGAGGGTGCATGGGAGTTCGCCCAACCAGTTTACATGTGTTCTGTGGACTTGGAGAAGGCGTTCGACCGTGTCCCTCGGGGGGTCCTGTGGGGGGTGCTTCGGGAGTATGGGGTACCGAACGCCCAGATACGGGCTGTTCGGTCCCTGTACGACCGGAGTCAGAGTTTGGTCCGCATATCCGGCAGTAAGTCGAACTCGTTTCCGGTGAGGGTTGGACTCCGCCAAGGCTGCCCTTTGTCACTGATTCTGTTCATAACTTTTATGGACAGAATTTCTTGGCGCAGCCAAGGCGTAGAGGGGTTCCGGTTTGGTGGCCTCAGTATTGCATCTCTGCTTTTTGCAGATGATGTGGTTCTGTTGGCTTCATCAAGCCATGACCTCCAACTCTCACTGGAGCAGTTCGCAACTGAGTGTGAAGCGGCTGGGAGGAGAATCAGCACCTCCAAATCTGAGACCATGGTCCTCAGTCGGAAAAGGGTGGTGTGCCCTCTCCGGGTCGGGGATGAGATCCTGCCCCAAGTGGATGAGTTCAAGTATCTTGGGGTCTTGTCACGAGTGAGGGAAGAATGGAACGGGAGATCGACAGGCGGATCGGTGCAGCGTCTGCAGTGATGCAGACTTTGTATCGATCCGTTGTGGTAAAGAAGGAGCTAAGCCGAAAGGGGGCATCTGTTTCGGATGCCTCCCGGACGCCTCCCTGGTGAGTTGTTCCGGGCATGTCCCACCGGGAGGAGACCCCGGGGACGACCCAGGACACATTGTTGAGACTACATCCTTCGGCTGGCCAGGGAACGCCTTGGGATCCACCCGGAAGAGATGGATGAAGTGGCTGGGGAGAGGGAAGTCTGGGCGTCCCTGCTAAAGCTACTGCCGCCGCGACCCGACCTCGGATAAGCGGTAGAAAATGGATGGATGGTAACAAAAATGTTTGCAATCAACGTTATATAAAAGGGAAGACGATTTGCAATGTTGTTATTTTAGTAAGAAACATGAAGTCAACTCACTTGATTTGCTTTCGCGGGCCCACATAAATTGATGTGGCGGGCCGAATGTGGTCCTTGAATTTGACACCTGTGATAATTGTCTCTTCAGAGAGCATCTACCTAACCATCTTTATGTCCCCTTTGACTCTGAGTATGTGCATCCTTTCCTCCCTTCTGCTGTTTTTGAAGTCAAACAATTCCCCTAGCAAAGCAATGTCTCTTTATAGCCTGGTGTAGAGATCAGACACCTCTCTGGTTTGCAGCTGGGCTATGGCCCCATAGAGGAGGAGGGTGTGGTTCATTATGAACTTTTATTAGCTCTAAGTGGAATAGCTACACATCCTGGGTCTGGGCTAGGGCTTACTAACTAACTAATCATTGCTAAAGCTCTCCTGAGAAATTTCAGTAATATTTAGTGGGAATCCCTAATTCTGCTGTTGTTTAGAAATTCCTAAAAAATACGCCTTTTGCAGACTTCCAATCAATTATATTTTGGATTAATCTAATCAATAGAATTAGCGTCACTAATATGGGGCTTTGACACAGTTGTCCTGCATGTGTAAACCTGTCTGTGGCCAGTTGGCACTACAGATCGGGAAGGGGTATACTGTTCCCATAGAGATGAATGGTCATTTAAACTGTTAAGACCGTAAAGCTGCTGGACACTAAACACCACCAGATGTCTGACTGTAACAATTAATTACAAAGAGAGATGCAGGGTGGCAGGAGCAAGAGGAGAGGGTGCAGCCGTAGATGACAAATTCATTCCACTGCATTTTTGTGTGTGAAAACACAAAATATTCATTTCCCCAAGTGAGCAGGTTGCCAGGAAAGCCTTTAAGGGCTGAGACTCAGTTACAGGGTCTATTTCTGTATTTAACACATATATAAGGCGCACCGTATTATTGGGCGCAGACATGGTAAAATGTACGCTAGCTTAAAACATATGCTCCCATGCATGCTAGAGTATGTTTTTAAAAAGGAAGTCGGAGCAAAACTGAGTTCGGTTGTACTTTATTGAAGTATTTAACAATGTACTCACGTTATTTTTTTTTAATCATTCCTCATCCACAAATCCATCAAAGTCCTCATCATCTGTATCCGAAATGAACAGCTGGGCAAGTTCTCCATCAAAAACGCCAGGTTCCCTCTCGTCATTGTCTGACTCAGTCTCGTCGTGCGGTTCCTCAGAATTGATGCCGGCTTTTACGAAGGCTCGAACAACAGTGCAAGCAGACACGTTAGCCCAAGCATCCACAATCCATTCACAAATTGTGGCATAACTCGCCTGGCGCTGCCTCCTAGATTAGTAAAGATGTGTTCGCCATCTGTCATCCATCACTCCCACGCCGCTCGCAACTTCACTTTGAACGCCCTGTTTACACCGATGTCCAGTGGTTGGAGTTCCTTCGTCAAGCCTCCCGGAATGATGGCAAGCTCCGAGTTATTGCACGCAGTCGAATGGTGACTGCAGTGACCCTTCTACCGGCTGCGCTCATTAATTCATTGCTCGAGTTGGTCTTCCAACTCGGGCCAACTCGCCTTGTTTCTGCGGAAACTCAGCTTTGTCTTCTTGACTTGGCGAAGCTCGTTTTCATGCTTCCTTCACTTGCGAACCATGGATTTGTTGATCTTGAATTCTCTCGCGGCTGTTCGATTCCCATGTTCCTCCGCGTAATTAGATTATAGAACTCGGTGCACACATAAGGCGCCCGTCCATTTTGGAGAAAATTTAAGACTTTTAAGTGCGCCTTATGGTCGTGAAAATACGGTACTTAAAAAAAAAAATAATAATAAAAATATTTTCCAACCCAATATTAAAATACATATAGGGAGATTTTTGTATCTCTCTAGATGATTGGCCCGCTTTCTCTGGGAGCAATAATGGACAAAACAAAATTTAAAAAGATAGGTTTAACTAAAAAAAAAGACTAGCATTTATTTGTACTATTGGGGAAAAAAAGGTATATACTGCAGTTAAAAATTGTAAAAAGCTCGATGTGTTTCAAACACATTTGCCCACTGAAATAAATGTTTGAAATATTATGTTAATGCTCAAACGTGACATAATTTACAGCCAGCGAGCCATACATTCGCTGGCTTTATTAAAAATAAAAAGTTACAATTTTTTTTTTTTTTTTTTTTTTAAAAAGCTCATGGTTCACTCAATTTCCAGGCAGTTTGACAATATACAATACTGGTAACAATATTCTTTTAATGTACGTAAAAACATTTAAAATAAAGTGACAAACACATATCCAAGCCCTTAACAGTTTACATTTAAATACAAAGAAAGTACACTAAGTAAATATCCACTAAACACGCACAAACACCTCAGCCCTACCTTTCATTACTATATATATATATATATATATATAAAATGCCTGCAACTCAAAAAAAGGCTCACATTCATTTGAAGTTCAGCAGCAGAGGCATATCAAGCCGAAATTTCAAGTAACACTGAACATGCAACTCTGATGCACATCCATCCATTTTCTGAGCCGCTTCTCCTCACGAGGGTCGCGGGCGGGCTGGAGCATATCCCCGCTATCATTCGGCAGGAGGCGGGGTACACCCTGAACTGTTTGCCAGCCAACCATTCGCACTCACATTCACACCTACGGGCAATTTAGAGTTGTCAATTAACCTACCACACATGTTTTTGGGATGTGGGAGGAAACCGGAGTGCCCGGAGAAAACCCACGCAGTCACGGGGAGAACATGCAAACTCCACACAGGCGGGGCCGGGGATTGAACCCCGGTCCTCAGAACTGTGAGGCAGATGCTCTAACCAGTCATCTACCGTGCCGCTCTGATACACATTTCAAGTAAAAAAAAAAAGTGTTTACCTGAGTTCGAGTAGTCTTGGCAGGTGCATTGACACATTCTTTTATGATCAAAATGTCTGTAAATGCTCGTTGTTGCTCCAAAATCCATGCTATCTGGAAGGAACATTCACTTGCTATTCAGAGTTCTCCCCACCAGGTTTCTATTGGATATGTTTGGTTGAATTTAGGATACGTCTTTCATTTGGAGGAGCTGATTAATGTTAATAAAGCCACGGTCTTGCAACATCTGAGACACAACAGTTTTGAGCTAGCTTCTGGAAGAATAGAAAAGTACTGGCACATTCATTTTTACAAACTGTCTTTTCTCACGTTAACCTTCCTTTTGAACAGGCAATGCAGCATCTTGAGTCTTCAAATCTCTTCCAGTAAACAAACTATTTGATTGGCTCATTATGGTCAAGTGATCACACTGTAATACTGAATATAGAATGTCTGTTACTGCGGCCTATGTGAGAAAAAACGGCTATGTGACAATACCTGCCATTTAAAGATACCCGCTTTATAGGAATTAAGGTCTATTTAAACAAACAAACAAAAAAACACTGGAACAAGTGGGCTGTTTAACCACCCAGTCATTTAGCCTGCATCGTCGCTAACCATAGGTTTTAAAAGTAACAAACTCATTTTGAAAATGTCAGTAGAAGAAAGTACAGATATTTTTGTTAAAAAAAGTAAGGCATAAAAGTAAAAAGTTGCCAGAAAAATAAATACTCAACTAGACAGCTAAAAAATGGGCAGTAACAAAGGACTTGTACTTCGTTACTTGACACCTCTGGTGACTGAAGGTGTT
Source organism: Phycodurus eques (assembly GCF_024500275.1). NCBI lineage: Eukaryota > Metazoa > Chordata > Actinopteri > Syngnathiformes > Syngnathidae > Phycodurus > Phycodurus eques. Next base: position 11,368,024 of record NC_084529.1, on the reverse strand, counting down.
AAAGACAACCAATGAAATTACTGTGTGGATTTTTGCCTTTAAGCGAAGAGCTGTCTGTAAAGATGATGTAAATGTTTTGTGCAAGAATCAGTGACTTGTTCTGATCCAAGTCTTTCTCTGGGTCCCATGTGCAGCTACTTGGAGGACGCATTGATGAATCTGGACCACAGTGATCCTCGAACGAGAGATCACATGGCCTCCGTGCTGACCCAAGTCAGACCGAAGCTCTTTGCCTTCATGCAGCAGGACCCCCACAGCCCTCTTACCAAGAGAGCACGACGCCTCATGATGATGCTACAAGGGCTCGTCAACCACTAGTTTATTTCAAATCTCATTCCGAACTATTAGGGTTTTCGTAGAAATTCAGATGTTGAGTCAGTTTTCGTGCATCTCCATGAATGTAGAGGAGAACATGATTATTTGTAATATTCAAGGACAACTTCAGCCCACTATCTTTTTATTTTCTTGGTGAGAAGACAAGTTGATAGTGTTACTCCTGCGCCTGGGAAATGGATGCTGCTAACCTGGTGTTAGTGGCTGGGGCTAAGGTGAATAATAGGCTTTTAGTTTAAGAAGGTTGCTAATTGCTATTTTCCTCCTAGTCTTTCTACTCAGTCGTCAAAGCCATGTGTCGAACGTAGGAACACAAACTATATTTCTTTCCATCCAGTGCAATTAAATTGGCTTACATAAAAGAATGTTGTGAACGTCCACATTCTAAGATGATGTTTGAGTTTTCCAGGCCTTCTCCCAAGTTGCCATTGAAGATGGGAATGAGTTTTGCCACTCCCTCATGCAAGTGTGCGTAAGAATACTCATCTCAGTGGCTGATGACTTCAAACCAGTTCTTTTCTGTTCCGTGTTCCTCAAGCCAGTCTTTGGAAAAGTTCAAAGTGTTGTCATCCTTTGTATTTTTTTTTTCTTTTTTTAATGACAAAGCTCATGTCAAACAAATATATGTAATGTCCAAAGCCAAAGGGACTTGGAGTTTTTGCCCAGAACAGGATCAATCGAGCCACTTTGCTTCCTGGAATGTTTTAGGTAAATCTTCTTTTGGAAGGTATAATAATGAAAACCATATAGTACCTGATCATAACTGGCCTTTCCCCTAAAACCGTTTCACTAAGTCAACTTGCAGGATGCAACAAAAATAAATATACATTCAAACAGTAACAAGCATACAGAATGCTTTAACAAAAAAAAAAAAAATGCCATGTAATAATCTGACGTGTAGTTTAATGCTGCTTGCCGTCCAGAGAATTTTCAGTTGTTTTCTCACCCGTTTTTCCATTTTTAATATAGACATTTAGTCTTTGTTCAGCCATGTATACTTGTTTAAAATTATGAAACCAGTGAAAAAGTATTACAAATTGATTTGACACTTGTTAAGTATTACAAATTGATTTGACACTTGTTACTGACATCAGAATATTTGTTTTTGAAAACTGGATGTGCAGTTACTTCTCATGGGCTTTAGGAGGCAGCACCTGATTGAAGTGCATTCCCTATTGCTGCCCATTGATTTGCTTTAGGCCCTAGAAGCTTTGTTTGCACTTGTGCAGCTTATTTACAACACCAGTTTGCTGGGTGGTCACTGTTTTGCGGACAGTAAATGTCTTATTTTGACATTTTTGTTTAGAATTTAAGTTGGATTTGTCTAGCAAGTGCCTTACTGTATTTTATCTTGTTTTACATGGACGTTTAATCCTGTTAGGCCTTTCAGGAAGCTCTAATAATGAAGCATTACCCCCTGAAGTCTTGTCTGTATTGACATTTACAAGCATTTTGTGGTCAGACTCAAGCAGCACATCAGAGTCAAGCCTTTACATTAAGCTGTTCAACCTCAGTTACACATCTCAAGCGAATATAGTTTTGACTTCTGCTTCGTCCTGAGTGGGAACACAACTGAAGATTGTGTGTTGTACTCTTTCAACTGTTCGGTTTGCTGTTTGAATCTTTTACTGTTTGTTCTACTGTAAACATTTGGCATAAAAAAGATCTGTTGAATTGATATATTGTGGCGTGTTAAGCTGGTTCCGCTCTTGAAAGGGTTGGCAGCCTCTCAAGTCGAGAATACTAAGTGGAGCATTTCACACAAACAAATGTCAAAACTCCACAAAGTATTTTAATATAGCAGGCTTACTTTGTGTGTGTGAGTGTGTAATATATATGTTATATATTTACACATACAGTGCTGTGAAAAAGTATTGGCTCGTTTCTCAATTTCTTATTTTTGCATAGTTTCCCCCACTGTAATGTTTAAGAGCTACCAAATGTAAATATCACAACTATAACGCAAGTGAACTTAAAATGCTGTTTTTAAACGATTTCATTTATTAGGGAAAAAAACTTGTCAAAGTGTGAAAACGTAATGGCCCCCTAAACCTAATAACTGGTTGGGTCATCGTCAGCAGCAACAACTGAAGTCAGACGTTTTCTATAACTGGCAATGGCTCTTTCACGTCTCTGTGGAGATATTTTGGCTCACTCTTCCTTGCAGAATTGTTGGAATTCAGCAAAAATTGAGGGTTTTCGAGCACGAACGGCCATTTTAAGGTTATGCCACTGCATTTCAATTGGATTCAAGTCTGGACTTTTTTTTTTTTTTTTTTTTTTTTTAAGCCAATCAGAAGTTGCCTTTCTGATGTGTTTTGGCTTGTTATTCTGCTTCAGAACCCAAGTGTGCTTTAGCTTGAGGTCACAAACTGATGGGTGAACATTCTCCTTCAGGATTTTCTGTTCAAGAGCAGAATTCATGGTTCCATCAGTCACAGCAAGTTGCCCAAGTCCTGAAGGAGCAAGCAGCCAAGACCATCACACTACCACCACCATGTTTGACTGTTGGTATGATGTTCTTTTTCTCAAATGTTGTGCTACATTTATGCCAGATGTAATGAGACACACACCTTCCAAAACGCCAGGGGTGGCTTTGCGCCTCTGTGCGGCTAGTTGTGTGGCGCTTCAGTGGGGCTGGTGAACCACCCTGGGTCCCTCGATGTGGGTGGTGTCCGTCCACCGGGCCGCTCTCGAGTGGGCACCTGGGCCCGACCCTGCCTCTCGGGTGGGTGGTGTGGGGCCCTCAGCCATTGCAGTGCAGGTGCGGGAAGTACAGGTCACTTCTGAAGGTTATTGTGCATGTGAGGCGGTGTCAATTCACTTGCATGTGTCCGCAGATACCACTGGGACTTAATCGCTTGGTGTGGGGCCACTCACTCATTCATATAAATAACTCATAACTATGCAAACTTCCTGGGTATTCCCTCACTTGCACTGTTTCTTTAGCTGTTTCGAATTGACATAGCCACTCCCACCACACTTAAGCTGTACATCTGGGTCCACTTCCTGTCATGCTTGCTTTCCCTCCAGTCCTTGTCCAGTCCTGTCCAATATTGTCCTATCCTTTTCATTGGTGTAGCACCACTGCCCCATACAACACTCAAATCTGTCTCATTGTAGTAGGCATATGATTCACTTTCCTCATCTTTGTTACAGCTAATGTCCTGTTTTGTTGTCTTCTCTTCCTATATTATTAAGTTATCTTTTCTCTGTCTCCCTATTGTTTGTTCCCCTTTAAAACTGTTCTGCCTGACTTAATTTTCAATTAAAATCCGTCATAATACAAAGAACCACAGTGGCAGCTTAAAAACACCACTGTTGCACAGTAAAACCTTTCCGGCATAAAAGGGATACAGATCCTCCTTTCTGCTTGATCTAACAGCCGAACAGGACCCAAAAAAAAGTATTTAAAGTGAAATCTCAAACTACTACCACCTCTTGAATTATTAGCTGCACTGAAATGCGAGACTGGTTCGAGAATCGGATCGCTTCTTCCCCCACTGTCGGATAAATTTGCCCACATCATGCCTCTGTGCAGAACAGATGCGGCTGTGCTGCGTCCTCTCCTCTCTCGCCCCCCCCCTGAACCCCCCTCCGGTGCACGGACTCACCCTTCCCATCAGAGGAGCGCACTGTGCATCCTCTCACTCATTCCGGACTATAGCGCTGCACCAAACAGGAGAGAGACATAATAGACACGAGACATCTGACTTGATTGATCAAAACGTCGGACATCTACTGCGTGGTTGCGGGACACGTTTCAACATGAACGCTGCGTGCTTCTTCGTGCCTGTTGCTGTCCTTCTGAGTAAGTACTGTACTACAAATGACCTGTAAAAGTTTAGCATGTACTAGACCACTTCTTGAATAGTTTGGTTCGACGGGCTGCCTCCTGTAAATTTCTCATCCAAAGTGTTCGTCGCAACACCCTGCTGCAGGCAAGGTGATCTCTCACACACACACACACACACACCAAAATGCGCATGCGTCTTTAACCGCTATTAAACTTTCAGAAGTCCAACTAATAACTAGGCGGTTGGGTTGAATTTGTTCCATGCCAAAAGTCAGATGTTCGCTAAATGCTCATCATCTGCCGTCGTTGTCGACAGTGATGATCTTGGCATGCTGCTGTCAGTGGAAGGAGGATGCGCAAGGAGAAGGAAAAGGCGTCCCACGTGAGTGAGGGATAGGGTGAACAAACCAAAAGTTTCACCTTAGAGATCAAATGTATATCTGTCGTCCTCCTCACAGCGGAGTCTCGTGAGACTTTCCTCAACTCTTTCCACTCAAAAACATCCTCTGACAGCTCGCTCAGTGTCACGCAATCGTTGTCACATTTTATACACTGTGATGCATCGTGTGTGTGTGTTTGGCAGAGAGAAATAAAGAAACCAAAATATTTGCATATTAAACTTGTTTAATCTGGTCCAGTATTTGTGATGCAGCATGATGGCTGTGGGTTTGAAGCTTGCTTTGGCCGTCCTGCGTGGACTTGTTCTCCCGGCAGTCCTTGCGTGGGTTTTCTCCGTGTTGTCCGGCGTCCACCCACAGTCCAAAAGCATGCATATTCAGTTCATTAAGGACTCGAATTGGGTTGTTTCTCTATATGTACCCTGCTACTGACTGCATGGCGACCAGTCTGGGTACATCCTGGACAGGTACAGCCGGGCAAGAGGCTGGGTGGTACCCAAAGTTAGCTGAGACGAGGACAAATGCTATAGAAAACGGATGAATGGAATTTCTTGCTCTAAATGTTCTTGTCCATGTTTGTCTTTGCAGAAATACCAAAGATTCAAAATGATTTGCATCATCGTCATCATTTGTGGCTTTAAAAGGAAAGGTTAGGTTTGATTTAGGCGGAAATAAATTCCCCCATAAATTTCTAACCACCTCTTTTTGTTCAAGTAGGATTTTGTGTCAGTCCTATCTGTGAGAAGTACAATATTAATGAAAGTTATTTATTTATTCAGTGTTTACTTAATCCATAGTAGTCCATAGGTGGGAATCTGAGTGTTCATCATGTAGATATCATCTGTACATCATTTATACTCTGTGTGTCCTGTGATTGAATGATGACCAGTTCAGGGGTCACCAGCTTCTCACCTTAAAGGTGAAGTTTGCAGTTTTCAAACTTCTAGCAAGATTTGAACGTAGCCTCACTTCACTCCTCCCCTCTTTCATGTCTCTGACCAACGCCACGCCGCTCACTAACTTGAACCTGCATGAGACGTGCATTGTATGTTTACACTTGTTTTGTTTTGAGAGCTGTCCAGTTCCTTCTTTTTATCTTTTGTTACCTGGAGGTAAATACGGAGCCCCTAAAGGGACATGGACAAAAATTAAAAATGAAACCTGTTTCTCATTGAAACATCTACCCGTCTGTCTACCTGTAAGTGGTAGCTTATTTACACACACACACGCTAGCAAATATGGCTCAGCTATTCTATAGCCTATACTGCTATATTCGTGTGATGAAAGTTTATATTTATACCCACCTTATCTTCTTTTAGTTGGTCGATGACACATTCAGGTATATTCCTTGTTTTGAGGAAAGAGAGCAAGTCCTCTTCTGTTGCCATTCTCTCAGCTGACATGCGCTGGAAGCAAGTTATAAATAAGCTACTGTACGGCTCCCCGAACGCAGGACGCTACCGCAGAGCAGGTAAATAAACTAGCACTCACAGGTAGACGTTTCTCATTGTAACGAGAAACTTTCTCATTCTAATGAGGAACTTTCTCGTTCGAATGAGAAACCAGTTTCTTTATTTTTTATTTTCTTTATTCCCCCCATGTCCTTTTAGGGGCCCCGTAGGTAAATAATCTGGCCAAAAAAAATGTCTGCGATGCTGCAGTGTTGTTTGCATGGGAAATTATTGACACACTGTTCAGTCATAGGGCTGGGCGATATAGGAAGAAATCCTATCGCAATCTTTTTAATATCAGTCTATATCGATGTCACTTAATTCACTTAATACCGACGTACAGGCAAGAACTTAAATGTGCGAAGCCTACAGTGAAAACAGTCAAAAAGTGGACCAATGAAGCCAAGATGGAACTTCAAAGCTGTTTAGACTGCACAGACTGGAGTGTCTTTGAAAATTCAGCTGGCAGCCTGGATGAATATACGGACACTGTCACATCCTATATCAGTTTCTGTGAAGAGGTTTGTGTACCAACAAAATCATTTAGCACATACAACAACAACAAGCCGTGGTTCACTGCTAAACTTAAGCAGCTCCGCCAAGCTAAGGAGGACGCATATCAGAGCGGGGACAGGGCCCTGTATAATCGAGCTAGAAACCAGCTTACTAAAGAAATTAACATTGCAAAACAGTTTAGCGTAAACGACTCTAAATCAGTCTGGCATGCATTCCAGTCGCTGATTGATTACAAACGACGATCCCCCCAAGCTGAGAACAATAGCACACTAGCCAACGACTTGAATACCTTCTACTGCAGATTTGAAAAGGGCAGTTTCACACCACACACCCACCTGGCCGCACCCGCGACCACAACCACACCTCTGACTTCTGCGTTAACCGTCCATGAACAGGATGTGAGACGCATCTTCAAACAGCAGAAGATTAACAAAGCGGCAGGCCCGGACCATGTGTCCCCATCCTGACTCAAAGTCTGCGCGGACCAGCTCGCTCCAGTCTTCACTCAGATCTTCAACAGATCTTTGGAAATGTGCGAAGTTCCATCCTGTTTCAAACGCTCCACCATCATTCCAGTCCCCAAGAAACCTGCAATCTCTGGTCTGAATGACTACAGGCCTGTCGCTTTGACATCTGTGGTCATGAAGTCCTTCGAACGTCTCGTGCTGGACCACCTCAAGAGTGTCACAGGTCCCCTGCTGGACCCCCTGCAGTTTGCCTACCAAGCGAACAGGTCTGCGGATGATGCAGTCAACATGGGACTGCGCTTCATCCTAGAACACCTCGACAGTGCAGGGACCTACGCGAGGATCCTGTTCGTGGACTTCAGCTCAGCGTTCAACACCATCATCCCTGAACTCCTTTCAACCAAGCTTCTCCAGCTCAGCGTCTCACCTGCCATCTGCCAGTGGATTTACAGCTTTCTGACGGGCAGGACACAGCAGGTCAGGCTGGGGGAGGCCACCTCATCCACACGCAGCATTAGCACTGGGGCGCCCCAAGGTTGTGTCCTCTCTCCGCTGCTCTTCTCTCTCTACACGAACGACTGCACCTCAGCGAACCCGACTGTCAAACTCCAGAAGTTTGCAGATGACACCACTGTCATCGGCCTCATCAAGGACGGTGACGAGTCTGCATATCGACAGGAAGCGGAATGGCTGGAGCTGTGGTGCGGCCGACACAACCTGGAGCTGAACACGCTCAAGACGGTAGAGATGATCGTGGACTTCAGGAGGCATCCTTCGCCACAGCTGCCCCTCACGTTGTCCAGCTGCCTTGTGTCAACCGTCGAGACCTTCAAGTTCCTGGGAATTACAATCTCTCAGGACCTGAAGTGGGCGACCAACATCAACTCCGTCCTCAAAATGGCCCAGCAGAGGATGTACTTCCTGCGGCTTCTGAGAAAGCACGGCCTGCCACCGGAGCTGCTGAGACAGTTCTACACAGCGGTCATCGAATCAGTCCTGTGTTCTTCCATCACAGTCTGGTTTGGTGCTGCTACAAAAAAGGACAAACTCCGACTGCAACGGACAATCAAAACTGCTGAAAGGATTGTCGGTACCCCCCTACCCACCATTGAGGACTTCCACGCTGCCAGAACTAAGACAAGGGCGTGCAAAATCCTCTCGGACCCTCCAGCTCTTCCAACTCCTTCCCTCAGGTAGGCGCTACCGATCAATGCAAACTAGAACTAGTAGACATTCCAACAGCTTCTTCCCTCTTGCGATCAACTTCTTAAACACCTAACCTATAATTCCATTACAATAAGATGGCAATTTTTTGACTTGAGTTCGTTGTCACATTTCTGTGGGGCCAATTATGTATTACTCGTGCACTCACTGTAGTTGTCTCGCCATGCTGCACTATTTGCATATACTGGCCACTCATGCCAGAGTAGCATCTGCTCCATTTGCACACTGATTGAGGAGTATCTGTAACATTTGCACAACCAACATTGTCCCAGATGATCGCACTACTCGTCACTTTAAACCGCATACACTCCTTGAAGTCTCAGCGCCCTTTGCACAATGGTCATTGCACCGGACTATTGCAATATTAGTCATTCGAACTGCTCTAAGTGCTAGAGGACTCTGCATCTTTTTGCACAATTGTTTTTTGTCAATGTCTTTATGTCTCCAAAGTGTTGTGTAAATTGACTGTCTGTTGTACTAGAGCGGCTCCAACTACCGGAGACAAATTCCTTGTGTGTTTTGGACATACTTGGCAAATAAAGATGATTCTGATGTACTGTAAGTACAAAGTGACATACTTTCGTTTGGCTGTGCTTAGCTTCCATAACAAGGCCCATTTACCACTCCAGCGTGTAGTTAGCAAGCTAACGATGGCTACACCCCGAAAATGCGTCTTCGCTGGATGCCACTATTTACAGAACTTTTCGGTGACGTTTTTTTAAGATCCCAAAAAATAAAAAAGCGATGGCTTTACTTTTTAAAGACACACAGATGGCGAGCTGAACATCAACACGACCATCAGCCGACTCTGCAGTGCGCATTTTACGACAGATAGCTTTGTAAACTTTCACCAGAGACAACGTGGCTTTGTGGGTAACTTGATACTAGTGAATGGGCCAGTGTCGAATGTCTAATTACCTGGGCTTCCTCCTATCATCCCGCTGTCGTCAGGTGACATGTTCGGCTGTGACATTATGTCACCAACAATGAGGGTAAGTTGACTTGTGGTGCGTCAAATTTACATGCCATTTTTTGGGCCTTCTTCGTACCACTTTAAATCATCCATTTGAATCCCTTATTTTCAACTGTATCAGAATTTACAAAACGAAAACAACTCCACACTGCCGAGCTTTTCAGGCCTTTCTTGGCAACAATGTCATCCGTTGAGCCTTGGGCTGTGTCTCGTCGCTCTCCCACTGCTGAGCGACACTGCTGGAGCAGTACAAACATTAGTGGTGGTTGCGTCTTGCTGCTAATGTGGTGTGTGCGCCAACCTAATTTGGCATGGTTCTATTGATGCCACATGATTGGTTCAGCGTGGAGCAACTCACATTATCATTGGCTATTTGCATTATCTATCAAAACACAGACGAATGCAATCTATCGAAGTCTGTTGACCACACCTCATGTGTTAATCAAGGAAAAGGTATTTTGAGATATGTACCTTTTGTCACTCAGCCCTAATTAAGACATATTTTGACAGACCCTCATAGCTACTAAACAACGAGATTGAGAAACCCACGACCCACGTCACCTCTTTGGCGCTCAGCCACCATCGCTTCACGGCGAGTTGCATCATTTGCAATGGAGTTTGTTGCTTTGCTGCCTGATTTTTTTTCTTCTTCTGTTGAATATTGTCAAACGTATTTTCTCTTGATATTAATCACGTGTCTATCGCAATACATACTGATATTAATTTATCGCCCCGCCGTTTTCAGTCACGCTTTCTCTCTCTCTCTACAGTCTCTTATAGGCTATTCCTGTCGCAACGGGACAAGTTTTAAAATAATTAATCCAAGTTAAATTAGAGCCATAACATCGGGCCAGAGAGGGGTGATTTTTCAAAATATAATTTTAACAATATTCTATTGTCAGGTCATACAGACATTTTTAACATATATGACAGTGTTTGTTTTTTTGTTTTAAAACTGCAAACTTTACCTTTAAGTCAGCGGGGATAGGCTGTATCTCAACTGCAACCATAATGAGGAGAACAAAACAAAGCACATTGTTGACTAAATCAAGTTGTAGGAGAAAAACACATTTCAATTTAAGGTGTATTTAAATTGCCATGAGCACTCAAAAGACCCTGCTGCATCTGGGATGCTTGGAGAAAAGTTACTGAAATTGAGCATAAAAATAGAAGGGGAAAAAAAACCTCAATTCTATTCTGAAAAGAAATTAGCAACAAGTACAAAAAAATGGGAGAGCAATCAATCACCCATGACTAACTGAATACAAACAATAAGAAATTAGGTTACCAGAACACACTGGAAAGGATTAACAGGAACAAAATATGTCCAAAAGTACAGCATTGACACTTTTGTGGCGTAAAATGTACTCTATACTTTGTAAATGGTGCTTCAGTAACTGTAATGAGCACAAAACAGTGTAAGAAATACTGTATGTTGCAAGACCGTTATACAGTTCGTGTTCAAGTGAGAGAGCGAGAGTCGGAGAGAGACAGGGAGAGAGAATGCCTTGCAGTCTTCCCTGTCATCAGAGACCCCAAAATCACATTAAAAGCTGTCCACTGGTGATGGGAGGATTATATTTTAATTGTTCTCCCTCAAGAACACTTACAATATGTCTTTTCTTCCCACAAATTCCCTTGTGGTGCAGTTTTTCAACTGCAGGGCAGACACTGCAGTGGAAGTTTCTTCATTGAAACACTTGTAAAGGTCAAGCAGGGCGTTTACTTTGTCGTCCCTGCAATCTTCTCCCTTCACTGCTCTCATTTCCCACCTGCTTCTCACAACACAATGCTCAGTGCATAGTTTTCAGGGTGCTTTAAAGTTGTGTCTTAGCACTTTTCAAGTTTTATGTAAAGATTATAACATTGACAAAACAATCTCTGTTCACATTGACCTGCAAAAATGCCTGAAGATGCAGTAATATGCATGCCAGGCCAGTAGTTGGCAATGTTAGTAGTTAAAAAAAAAAAAAGGAAAATTCAAAACGCAATATTTTTAAAGGCCTTATACAGTAAATCTATAAAAAAGGGAATGCGCCTTGTTACATTTAGATATACATACAGTGGACCACTTTGGGTGAGAGCCATTTCCTGAGCCTTTTTTTTGGGGGGGGCCGGGGGGGGGGGGCAAATTAAGATTGTCACTGATGTTGTAGTTGTACACTCGCCTGACTTTGGTGCAGGCAGTGTCGGTTCAGTTCCCGTTCACTGACGGTGTGAATGTGAGTTTGAATGGTTCTGGTGACCAGTTCAGGGTGTAGTCCCCCTTTTTGCCTGAAGTAAGCTGGGATAGGCTCCAATCTCCTGCGACCCTTAATAGGATAAGAGGTGTAGAGAATGGATGGATGGACCTATTAAGATTATCTGTTCAAAAAGAAGACTGGCACATCAGGAGGACTGACTGACTAAAACTTTAGCTCAAAAAGGTTTAAAAGTCCAAAGGTCAAATCAACAAGATTTAAAAACTTAAACAAATAACATTTAAGCGAACCACCATTTAATTAACCCTTAGAAGCACACGTGAGGTCAAAAAAGACTCCACGGGTTGTTATACTTAAAAATCTTTAAAATGAAAAGTTGTAAGATATTCATATCCCAGGTATTCCTCATAAAACATGTTTGTGACATGAGGCCATTTGCATTTTTATTTATTTTTTTCGATAATTTGAAGAAATTGCAATTTTTGTATCACTACCCCACTCTTCCAAAAGTGGGGTCAAAAATGACCCCAGGCCGTTCCGATGGAAACCTTTAATTCTTAGCAACTCTGACTGTCCCACTTACACATCTGATGTCAGCAGTCTCGCCACCCAGAAGGTCATTTTTACACAGCAAAATACAGGTATTATCTCCATTTATTAACTTATTTTTCATTGACAGATTATAATGTGTGATCAAATTAGTGATTAAATGTGTGATATTTGTGATCAGAGTAACCTACTTTGTTGTTAGCTAACAGTATTGTATTTAGGTAGGTAACACAGTATTGTGTTAGCTAACAGTAGCTCCAGTCATGAAGGCTTCCAAGTCCAGAGCACTGAATCTGTCTGGTGGGACTTCCAAGTCCACAGCACTGAATTTGGGTTCATTGGCAGCATGACCATGATCAGCTACGTGAGAAAAAAGGGAAAGGGATTTTAGGGGCAAAATGTTTTGTTTTTAATATTGTTGTACTTGTTTTGAGAAGGTATTTTTTTTCTAGTGAATAAACATGCATGTTATGATCATTATGTGTATTTTTTTTGTTTATATGTGCAATGCGATTGACTGGCGACCAGTCCAGGTTGTGCACAGCATCTCTGCTGAAGTCAGCTGTGATGACGACAAGTGCTATAGAAAATGGATGGATGGATGAAATTACTTGCTGAAATGTTTAATCATCCAATCTACCGCATCATCCTAATCATCCTTTCTACCGCCCCATCCCCACTATACAGAGTGTTGGTGGTGCACTGCTTTCCTCTCCGGGTCGCAGGGGGAGTAGCTTTAGCAGGGACGCCCAGACTTCCCTCTCCCCAGCCACTTCATCCAGCTCTTCCGGGGGGATCCCGAGGCACTCCCAGGCCAGCCGAAGGATGTAGTCTTTCCAGCGTGTCCTGGGTAGTCCCCGGGGTCTTCTCCCGGTGGGACATGCCCGGAACACCTCACCAGGGAGGCGTCTGGGAGGCATCCGAATTAGATGCCCCAGCCACCTCATCTGGCTCCTCTCGATGTGGAGGAGCAGCGGCTCTACTCTGAGATCCTCCCGGATTCTCACCCTATCTCTAAGGGAGAGCCCGGACACCCTGCGACTCACAGCTCGTGACCATAGGTGAGGGTAGGAACGTAGATCGACCGGTAAATTGAGAGCTTCGCCTTTCGGCTTAGCTCCTTCTTTACCACAACGGACCGATACAAAGTCCGCATAACTGCAGACGCTGCACCGATCCGCCTGTCGATCTCCCGTTCCATTATTCCCTCACTCGTGAACAAGACCCCAAGATACTTGAACTCCTCCACTTGGGGCAGGATCTCATCCCCGACCTGGAGAGGGCACGCCACCCTTTTCCGATTGAGGACCATGGTCTCAGATTCTGATTCTCATCCCAGCCGCTTCACACTCGGCTGCAAACTGCTTCAGTGATAGTTGGAGATCACGGCTTGATGAAGCTAACAGAACCACATCATCTGCAAAAAGCAGAGATGCAATACTGAGGCCACCAAACCGGCCCTCTTCTACGCCTCAGCTGCGCCTAGAAATTCTGTCCATAAAAGTTATGAAAAGGGCAGCCTTGGTGGAGTCCAACCCTCACCGGGAACGAGTCCGACACACTGCCGGATATGCGGACCAAACTCTGACTACGGTCGTACAGGGACCGAACAGCCCGTATCAGGGGGTGCGGTAACCCATACTCCCAAAGCACCCTCCACAGGACTCCCCGAGGGACACGGTCGAACGCCTTCTCCAAGTCCACAAAACACATGTAGACTGGTTGGGCGAACTCCCATGCACCCTCGAGGACCCTGCCGAGGTTGTAGAGCTGGTCCACTGTTCCACGGCCAGGACGAAAACCACACTGCTCCTCCTGAATCCGAGATTCGACTTCCCGTCGGACCCTCCTCCCCAGCACCCCTGAATAGACCTTAACAGGGAGGCTGAGGAGTGTGATCTCCCTATAGTTGAACACACCCTCCAGTCCCCCTTTTTAAAAAGGGGGACCACGACACCAGTCTGCCAATCCAGAGGCACTGTCCCCGATGTCCCCGCAATGTTGCAGAGGCGTGTCAACCAGGACAGCCCCTCAACATCCAGAGCCTTTAGGAACTCCAGGCAAATCTCATCCACCCCCGGGGCCCTGCCACCGAGGAGCTTTTTAACTACCTCGGTGACCTCAAACCCAGAGATAGGAGAGCCCGCCTCAGAGAACCCACACTCTGCTTCCTCATGGGAAGGCGTGTCGGTGGAATTGAGGAGGTCTTTGAAGTATTCTCCCCATCGACTCACAACGTCCTGAGTCGAGGTCAGCAGCGCCCCATCCCCACTATACAGAGTGTTGGTGGTGCACTGCTTTCCTCTCCTGAAACGGCGGATGGTGGACCAGAATTTTCTCGAAGCCGTCCGGAAGTCTTTCTCCATGGCCTCACCGAACTCCTCCCATGCCCGGGTTTTTGCTTGAGCGACCACCAGAGCTGCATCCGCTTGGCCAGCCGGTACCCATCAGTTGCCTCAGGAGTCCCTCAGGCCAAAAAGATCTGATAGGACTCCTTCTTCAGTTTGACAGCATCCCTCAGCGTTGGTGTCCACCAACGGGTTCGGGGATGGCCGCCACGACAGGCACCGACCACCTTACGGCCACAGCTCGGGTCGGGCGCCTCAGCAATGGAGGCGCGGAACATGGTCCACTCGGACTCGATGTCCCCCGCCTCGCCCGGAACATGAGCAAAGTTCTGTCGGAGGTGGGAGTTGAAACTCCTTCTGACAGGGGATTCTGCCAGACGTTCCCAGCAGACACGTCGGACCGGCATCTTCCCCCACCATCGGAGCCAACTCCCCACCAGGTGGTGATCAGTTGACAGCTCCGCCCCTCTCTTCACCCGAGTGTCCAAGACATACAGCCGCAAGTCCGATGACACGACCACAAAGTCGATCATCGAACTGCAACCTAGGCTGTCCTGGTGCCAAGTGCACTTGTGGTCACCCTTATGCTTGAACATGGTGTTCGTAAAGGGCAATCTGTGCCGAGCACAGAAATCCAATAACTGAACACCGCTCGGGTTCTGATCGGGTGGGCCGTTCTTCCCAATCACGCCCTTCCAGGTCTCACTGTCATTGCCCATGTGAGCATTGAAGTCCCCCAGCAGAACGATGGAGTCCCCAGCGGGAGCGCTCTCCAGCACCCCCTCCAAGGACTCCAAAAAGGGTGGGTACTCTGAACTGCTGTTTGGTGCATAGGCACAAACAACAGTCAGCCACCAGGCCTGGTTCCAGTGGTCGGCCCCGGTGACCCAAGGGAAAATGAAGTCCATTTTTTGTCGTCATCATTTGGGGTCTGTGAGCCGTGCTTTGTCTGGTCCCTCACCTCGGACCTGTTTGTCATGGGTGACCCTGCCAGAGGCATAAAGCCCCATACAACTTAGCTCCTAGGATCACTGGGACACACAAACCCCTCCACCACGACAAGGTGACGGCTCAAGGAGGGGTGTTTCTGTTTCATCATTATCATTGGAATTTATGGCTGTAAAAGAAGTTATGGTAAATTTAATGGAAAAAGTCCTCCGTAATATTTTCTTTTTAAACAGGCAAAATATAGTCGTCATAGTAAACAATCATTACAGAAAAAAAGTGTCATAAATTGCATTTATGGTCATGTGTGCATCACAACTGCGCTGCATACTTATTGTGTATTAATGTATGTTGCTACTTTTTTACCATTTCTCTGTTTGTCGTCTTCTGTTGAAATAGATGAAGGCCTCATTTCTTTTTTTGTCACAACACTTTTAAAAGTTCTGCATTTCTCGGTTTTCATCTTTATTCTGTTGAAATGGATGAAGGACTCCCCTCTTTTTTGTCACAACACTTCTGTTACGAAGTTCTTCCCTTGAAACTGTTGGAGGTACAGTTCTTCATTCGTCCTTCAGAAAATTGCCGGTTTTGTATGCACGCTCTCCCTCCATTACAGCCTTTCTCTTTCACCGCTTCTCCTGTCGATTTGATTCTCAACGATTAAGAGCTTTTCTGCAATCTTTTCTTTAGCTGCAAATCACATTAAAGTGAACGGTGTCATTATATGAGTGCGTGACCCATGATGTCCTGTCATTTTACCAACAGGCTTCATAAATGCAGGTCATGATCTCTGTGGCTGCATCCTGTCTTCCTATAGCTTCTCTCGTATATGTGCTTTCTTTGCTTGTCCTTTGGCTCTGTCTCCACCATATTACACCACTCATGTTCATGGCTCCCAGGACAAAATAGTACACCTTTTCAATCAGTGTGTCCCCCCCCCATAAAATGAGAACATTGACCTTGGAAGGCCACTTTTTTCACTGTTAATACCCTTACAGTGTAATCTTTGCAAACATGGATGTGCGTTTGTGAGGGGTGCAACACACATACTCACCAAACAGCTCGTTAAGGAACCCTGCAGTTGAGAAGGAGCTCCAGCGCAAAAGCTGAATTCAATGTACAAAGTTTGTAACAATAATACCGTAATTTTTCTTGTATAATATGCTCTCAAGTATAATTCACACCCCTAAAATCGACCCCAAATAAAATCTTAAAAACCCTTCTACCTATGAATAATGCCTACCATATGCTCAGAACATGAAGTATTATCCGTACTGTATTAGATTTCCCCCCAAAAAATATTCTGCTCTTTGTGCATGCACTGACGTTATTCCGATTTTGAAATATGTTAGTTTTACCGCATATATTGCAACTGGGTGTGATGTCGGCTGTGTCCTGTGATGACTGGACAGGTACAAAGTAGTCGAGTGCTCCCCTCGGAGTCCACAGCGTTGGATGAATTAATAGCTGGTGTATAGTCAGGCCGTTGTTATGCTGCAAGTCTACAGATGGTAGCAGGTAGCTAGAAGAACTAGCCGTGGGAGCTAGCAGCAGGAGCTAGCTAGCTTACGTACCAATGCAAAATAGTGATCCATTTTAAAAGGAATGAATTCCGAGTGAAACATTTAAGGTAGCCAACTGGAGACCGAGTTGTGGTGGAAATTAAAAGGTAATTCATCAGATATACAGGAACAAAGTAGATCGCAAGTGGTGTGGCAATGACATCACACTCACTCCATCCTTGAACCGGAGGTCCCACCAGACAGATACTAGTTATACAGCGGCTGAAATAAGTATTTAAACACACCACCATGACACAGGGAAAAAGTATTGAACACTTGAAGGAAAAAAAAGTATTGAACACTTGAAGGAAAGGAGGTGCAAAAAGGCAAGGAAAGACAAGACAACACCTAAAATCTATCAATAATCAAACAGTAACCAGCCCCTTGTCAGTTCAAATGAATATCAGCTGGTTCAGTCCTAATTGATGGCCGACAAAAAGGTCTCATTGCCAAGGTGTGAGTCAAGAGAGCCCATGAGTGGTAAGAGCAAAGAGCTGTCTCAAGACCATCGCAAAGCAATTGTTGCAAAACATAACGATGGCATTGTTTACAGGAGCATATCTAAGCTTCTGAATTTTCCAGTGAGCACGGTAGCGGCCATAATACGTAAGTGGAAAGCCAATCATACCACAAAAAAATTGCCACCATCAGGTGCTCCTCGCAAGATTTCTGACAGAGGAGTGCAAAGAATTATCAAAAGAGTTGTCCAAGAGCCAAGGTCCATCTGTGGAGCGCTTCAAAATGACCTGGAATTAGCAGGTACTGTTGTCACAAGGAAAACAGTGAGTAATGCACTCTGCCGTCATGCCCTGTATGCACGCTCATGACGCAAGACGCCATTGCTGAAAAAAAAAAAACATGTCAAAGCTAATTTAAAGTTTGCTGAACTACATTTGGACAAGCCAGTTAAATACTGGGAGAATATAGCCTGTTCTGATGAGAGCAAAATTTAACCCTGTGGATGCCATAATGCACAACATGTTTGGAAGAGAAATGGCACTGCACATCACCCTAAAAACACCATACCAATAGTGAAGTTCGGAGATGGGTACATGATGGTGTGGGCCTGCTTTTCAGCAAATGGTATTGGTAAAATGCACCCCTATGGGTGGCACAAGCCAGTGCAAACTGTAGGTCGGTCCCAAGCCCGGATAAATGCAGAGGGTTGCGTCAGGAAGGGAATCTGGCTTAAAGCTTTGCCAAAAAAATATGAGCGTTCATCCAAAGGATTCCATACCGGATCGGTCGTGGCCCGGGTTAACAACGTCCGCCACCAGCGCCGTCAACCTGCAGGGCGCCGTTGGAGATTCAGCTACTGTGGGTCGAAGTCAAAGAAGAAGAGGTGGAAAGCGGCAGAAAGAGAAGAGGAAAGCACAGAGCCTAGAACTGAATGTGGGGACTTTGAATGTTGGGACTATGACAGGGAAAATCTCGGGAGTTGGTTGACATGATGATTAGGAGAAAGGTTGATATATTGTGTGTTCAGGAGACCAGGTGGAAAGGCAGTAAGGCTTGAAGTTTAGGGGCAGGGTTTAAATTATTTTACCATGGTGTAGATGGGAAGAGAAATGGAGTCGGGTTATTTTAAAAGAAGAGTTGGTTAAGAATGTCTTGGAGGTGAAAAGAGTATCAGATCGAGTGATGAGCCTGAAATTTGAAATTGAGGGTGTTATGTGTAATGTGATTAGTGGCTATGCGCCACAAGTAGGATGTGACCTACAGGTGAAAGAGAAATTCTGGAAGGAGCTAGACGAAGTAGTTCTGAGCATCCCAGACAGAGAGAGAGTCGTAATTGGTGCAGATTGTAATGGACATGTTTGTGAAGGAAATAGGGGTGATGAAGAAGTGATGGGTAAGTACGGCATCCAGGAAAGGAACTTGGAGGGACAGATGGTGGTAGACTTTGCAACAAGGATGCAAATGGCTGTAATGAACACTTTTTTTCCAGAAGAGGCACGAACATAGGGTGACCTACAAGAGCGGAGGTAGAAGCACACAGGTGGATTACATCTTGTGCAGACGATGTAATCTGAAGGAGGTTACCGACTGTAAGGTAGTGGTAGGGGAGAGTGTAGCTATACAGCATAGGATGGGGGTGTGTAAGATTACTCTGGTGGTGGGGAGGAAGATTAGGAAGACAGGCAGAGCAGAGAACCATGTGGTGGAAGCTGAGACAACACGAGTGTTGTGCAGCTTTTCGGGAAGAGGTGAGACAGGCTCTCGGTGGATGGGAGGAACTTCCAGAAGACTGGACCACTGCAGCCAAGGTGATCAGAGAGGCAGGCAGGAAAGTACTTGGTGTATCTTCTGGCAGGAAAGGAGAGAAGGAGACTTGGTGGTGGAATCTCACAGTACAGAAAATCCTACAAGGAAAAAGGTTAGCTCAGAAGAAGTGGGACACTGAGAGGACCGAGGAGAGGCGAAAGGAATACATTGAGATGCAACACAGGGTAAAGGTAGAGGTGGCAAAGGCCAAACGAGGCATATGATGACATGTTGGCAGGTTGGACACGAAAGAAGAACATGATCTTTACAGGCTGGCCAGACAGAGGAATAGAGATGGGAAGGATGTGCAACAGGTTAGGGGGATTAAGGATAGAGATGGAAATATGTTGACTGGTGCCAGCAGTGTGCTAGCTAGATGGGCAGAATACTTCTAGGAGTTGATGAATGAGGAAAATGAGAGAGAAGGGAGAGTAGAAGAGGCAAGTGTGGTGGACCAGGAAGTGGCAATGATTAGTAAGGGGGAAGTTGGAAAGGCATTAAAGAGGATGAAAAATGGAAAGGCAGTTTGTCCTGATGACATTCCTGTGGAGGTATGGAAGCATCTAGGAGAGGTGGCTGTGGAGTTTTTGACCAGCTTGTTCAATAGAATTCTAGCGTGAGAAGATGCCTGAGGAATGGAGGAAAAGTGTGCTGGTGGCCATTTTTAAGAACGAAGGTGATGTCGAGAGCTGTGGCAACTATAGAGGAATAATGTTGATGAGCCACACAATGAAGTTATGGGAGAGTAGTGGAGGCTAGACTCGGGACAGAAGTGAGTATTTGCGATCACCAGTATGGTTTCATGCCTAGAAAGAGTACCACAGATGCATTATTTGCCTTGAGGATGTTGATGGAAAAGTACAGAGAAGGTCAGAAGGAGCTACATTGTGTCTTTGTAGATTTAGAGAAAGCCTATGACAGAGTACCCAGAGAAGAACTGTGGTACTGCATGTGGAAGTCTGGAGTGGCAGAGAAGTATGTTAGAATAATACAGGACATGTATGAGGGCAGCAGAACAGCGGTGAGGTGTGCTGTAGGTGTGACAGATGAATTTAAGGTGGAGGTGGGACTGCATCAGGGATCATCCCTGAGCCCCTTCCTTTTTGCAGTGGTGATGGATAGGCTGACAGATGAGGTTAGACTGGAATCCCCGTGGACCATGATGTTTGCAGATGACATTGTGATCTGCAGTGAAAGCAGGGAGCAGCTGGAGGAACAGTTAGAAAGATGGAGGCATGTACTGGAAAGAAGAGGAATGAAGATTAGCCGAAGTAAAACAGAATATATGTGCATGAATGAGAGGGGCGGTGAGGTTACAGGGAGAAGCGATATCAAGGGTGGAGGACTTTAAATACTCAACCGTCCAGAGCAATGGTGAGTGTGGTCAGGAAGTGAAGAAAACGGGTCCAAGTAGGTTGGAACGGGTGGAGGAAGATGTCAGGTGTGTTATGTGACAGAAGAGTCTCTGCTAGGATGAAGGGCAAAGTTTATAAAACAGTGGTGAGGCCAGCCATGATGTACGGATTAGAGACAGTGGCACCTAAGAGACAACAGGAAGCAGAGTTGGAGGTGGCGGAAATGAAGATGTTGAGGTTCGCTCTCGGAGTGACCATGTTGGATCAAATTTGAAATGACTCATCATGACTCACGCGCTGTGGCGACCCCTAACGGGACAAGCCGAAAGGAAAAGAAGTTGTACTGGTAAACTTCACATTATGGAAGGGAGGATGAATGGGCAAATCTACCGAGACATTCTTGACAAAAATCTGCTGCCATTTACGAGGATGATGAAAATGAAACTAGGATGGAGATTTTATCTGGATAATGATCCAAAACATACTGCCAAGGAAACTCTCAATTGGTTTCAAAGAAAAAAAATAAAGCTGCTCGAAGGGCCCAGCCAATTACCTGAGTTGAATCCAATTGACAATCTCTGGAAAGAACTGAAACTCAAGGTCCATAAAAGAAGCTCACGGAACCTTCAAGATTTTAAGACTGCTTGTGTGGAGGAATGGGCCAAAATCACACCAGAGCAATGCATGTGACTAGTTTCTCCATACCGGTGGTGTCTGGAAACTGTCATTGCAAACAAAGGCTTTTGTACAAAGTATTAAATAAATACCAGTTGGTGTGTTCAATACTTTTTCCCTGTGTCATTTCACATCATTACACATCACTTAATTTCTAATCTTATTTCTTCTACTTTCTTTGTATGTATGGATTACTTAGGTTGTCTGGTGAAATTTTCATGTCAATAGCACCTTTGGAAATATATTTAGTGAGAAAAATAGTGACGTGTTAAATACTTATTTCAGCCACTGTATTCCTAAAAATTTCAAACCACTTGTGTATAAAAATAGAAACACGAATAAAAAGAGCCCTAGTTCGTAAGAATCCATAAGGATTTAGGATTTTAGGCCACTTCTTATGTCGCAAATTGGCCCAAATGTATTTGTCCAGAAATCAGTGTAAATCAATAGGAAATGTGATCAATACCTTGACTCTTTGGTAGAAAAATGCCCGGATGTTTTTTATTATGTGAGATGAAAATGTGGTTTCAACAGGCCATTTTCAGATTTTTCAACGGCGGCGTCTGCTCAAGCAATCTCATTTTCCGGGCCAAACCGAGAGCAAGCGCATTGTCAGAATTACTTCAAACTTCACAGAAAGCAAGAATGTAAATAGTTAATCACGCCCATATAGTTTTCAATTGTGTCCGAATCCTATGAACTAACAATTCGTTTTAGCAACGATTTGATTCGTATCACGATTCATTGTTGCCAATTTAATTCAAGTACGATATTGGTTTATTTACAACGATACGATCTGAAAAGATTCAGTGGCTGGAAATCGATTCAGTAACCTTTTACCCAAAAATTCATTCGTGTGACTGTGAAAAATAATTAACAGTGCAGGTGAAATTTCTTAATTCCTCCTTGTAAGGGAATCATGTAAAAATTATTATGGTTATTAAATGTAAAGCGTTTCCTGATGTACTTGGATTGCTTTGCAATAAAGGAAAGGGGGGAAAAAAGCAAAATTTTGTTACTTATGTATTTCAGCCTTCCCATGGGCTTACCACCTGTGGGAGGGGCCATAGGGGTCAGGTGCAATGTGAGCTGAGCAATGTGAGCCGGAGCGAATCCCCGGCTACCAAAGCTGGCTCTTGGGATTTAGAATGTCACCTCTCTGGCAGGGAAGGAGCCCGAGCTGGTGTGTGAGGTCGAGAAGTTCTGACTAGATATAGTCGGGCTTGTTCTGACTAGATATAGTCGGGCTTGCCGGCTTGGGCTCTGGTACCAGTCCTCTTGAGAGGGGTTGGACTCTCTTCCACTCTGGAGAGGCGCCGAGCAGGTGTGGGTATACTTATTGCTCGCCGTCTGTACGTTGGGGTTCACCCCGGTGGACGAGAGGTGGGGGGACGGATCCTGACTGTTGTTTGTGCATATGCACCAAACAGCAATTCAGAGAACCCACCCATTTTGGAGTGCTTGGAGGAGGTGCGGAGAGCACTCCCGCTGGGGACTCCATTGTTCGGCTGGGGGACTTCAATGCTCACGTGGACAATGACAGTGAGACCAGGAAGGGCGTGATTGGGAGGAACGGCTCCCCCGATCAGAACCCGAGTGGTGTTCTGTTATTGGACTTCTGTGCTCACCACAGATTGTCCATAACGAGCACCAAGTTCAAGCATAAGGGTGTCCACACGTGCACTTGGCACCAGGACACCCTAGGTTACAGTTTACTGATTGACTTTGTGGTCGTGTCATCGGACTTGTGGCCGCATGTCTTGGACACTCGGGTGAAGAGAGGGGGCGCAGCTGTCAACTGAGTTGGCTTTGATGGTGGGGGAAGATCCCGGTCCATCCTGGCAGGCCCAAACGTATCGTGAGGATCTGCTGGGAATGTCTGGCAGAATCCCCTGTCAGAAGGAGTTTCAACTCCCACCTCTGGCAGAACTTCACCCACGTCCCGGGGGAGGCGGCGGACATTGAGTCCGAGTGGACCATGTTCCGCGCCTCCATTGCTGAGGTGGTCGGTGCCTGTCGTGGCGGGAATCCCCGAACCCGTTGGTAGACACCAGCGGTGAGGGATGCCGTCAAGCTGAAGGAGTCCTATCGGGCCTTTTTGGCTTGCGGTTCTCCTGAGGCAGCTGATGGGTACCGGCTGGCCAAGCGGAATGCAACTTTGGTGGTTGCTGAGGAAAAAACCCGGGCGTGGGAGGAGTTCGGTGAGGCCATGGAGAACAACTTCTGGACGGCTTCGAGGAAATTCTGGTCCACCATCCAGCGTCTCAAGAGGGAGAAGCAATGCACCATCAACACTGTGTATTGTGGGAAAGTGGCGTTGCTGACCTCGACTCGAGACGTTGTGAGTCGGTGGGGAGAGTATGGGGTCTCTGAGCCAGGCTCTCCTATCTCTGGGGGTCTGGATGTTGTGGGGCTGTCCTGGTTGACACGCCTCGGCAACATCGCGGGAAGATCGGGGACAGTGCCTCTGGATTGGCAGACTGGTGTCGTGGTCCCCCTTTTTAAAAAGGGGGACCGGAGGGTGTGTTCCAACTCCATGGGGATCACACTCCTCAGGCCTCACTGGTAAGGTCTATTCAGGGGTCCTGGAGAGGAGGGTCCGTCGAGAAGTCGAATCTCAGATTCAGAAGGAGCAAATTGGTTTTCTTCCTGGCCGTGGAAGAGTGGACCAATTCTACACCCTTGGCAGGGTCCTCCAGGGTGCATGGGAGTTCGCCCAACCAGTCTACATGTGTTTTGTGGACTTGAAGAAGGCGTTCGACCGTGTCTCTCGGGGAGTCCTGTGGGGGGTGCTTCGGGAATATGGGGTACCAAACCTCCCTAAACGGGCTGTTCGGTCCCTGTACGACCGGTGTCAGAGTTTGGCTGGCAGAAAGTCGGACTCGTTTCCGGTGAGCGTTGGACTCCACCAAGGCTGCCCTTTGTCAGCGATTCTGTTCATAACTTTTATGGACAGAATTTCTAGGCACAGCCAAGGCGTAGAGGGGGTCGGGTTTGGTGGCCTCAGTCTTGCATCTCTGCTTTTTGCAGATGATGTGGTGTGACCTCCAACTCTCACTGGAGCAGTTTGCAGCTAAGTGTGAAGTGGCTGGGATGAAAATCAGCACCTCCAAATCTGAGACCATGGTCCTCAGTCGGAAAAGGGTGGCATGCACTCTCCAGGTCGGGGATGAGATCCTGCCCCAAGTGGAGGAGTTCAAGTATCTTTGGGTATTGTTCATGAGTGAGGGAATAATGGAACGGGAGCTCGACAGGCGGATCGGTGCAGCGTCTGCAGTGATGGGGACTTTGTATCAGTCCATAATGGTAAAGAAGGAGCTAAGCCGAAAGGTGAAGCTTTCAATTTACTGGTCAATCTACATTCCTACACTCACCTATGGTCACGAGCTGTGGGTCGTGACCGAAAGAACAAGATCAAGTGGCTGAAATTAGTTTCCTCCGCAGGGTGTCCGGGCTCTCCCTTAGAGATAGGGTGAGAAGCTCGGTCATCTGTGAGGAGCTCAGACTAGAGCCGCTGCTCCTCCACATTGAGAGGAGCCAGATGAGGTGTCTCAGGCATCTGATTAGGATGCCTCCTGGACAAGGTGTTCCGGGCACGTCCCACCGGGAGGAGACCCCAGGGATAACCCAGGATACTCTGGAAAAATTGTCTCTCCTGGCTGGCCTTGTAACGCCTTGGGATCCCCCCGGAAGAGCTCAATGAAGTGGCTGGGGAAAGGGAAGTCTGGGCTTCCCTGCTAAAGCTACTGCCCCCGCGAACCGACCTCGATAAGCGGAAGAAAATGGATGGATGGATGGATGTATTTCAGCTATGATTTTATTTGTTGGGACAGTTTTTTTTCCTTGAAAAGAGATGTTTAATTGGTGTTAAAATTATATGGGTGTCTTTGGAAAAATGTCGCCACTGAAAGGAGTACCTAGCTGGAACCAACATTTTAAAATTCCTGTTCTAAACAGTCCAATACTAATGGCAAGAAACTAAGCACTGTGAGGTTTTCAAGAGGAAAATATATTAGGAATAGTCCTAACAATATGTAGAGAGCTAAATAAAAAAACCTGCTCTTGAAACACCGTCCAGTAGTTGACATTGTTGCTGGTTGTTCTCTTTTGTGCCACAAATGCTTGTCGTTAACGTCTGTTAGCAGTTAACGAGCTAAGCTAAGGTAGTGTGCTTGAAAGACGTCAAAGTGCACGGGGATTGCCGCGGGTCACACACGCATCCTTATTGAAAATTTGCATTCATCACCTTCTCATCTGCCATCCAACAGACAGACTGACATCTTCAACATCAATAAAAGTGATTTAAAAACAACACGCACACACACACACACACACACACACACACACTCTGTGGTGTCTTGGAGTGACTAGATGTGTGGCGTAGAAAAATAAAGTAGTGTTGTGCTAAGTGATGTATGCTAACTGAAAAATGAAACAAAATAAAATGAATTACAAGCCCGTTTCTTGGAAATACACCACATACATACCTCTGTATAAATCCTACCGCGCGTAAACCCAATATGTTATTTCCATGTATCGATAAAATCGATTTATTACCTTTTAAAGCTAAATCAATATATTTTCGACCGGCAGGCTCATTTGCCGAGCACAGATTGATACAGTGGGATCGTAGGAATATAAATCGATATATCGATACAATGAATGAATCGTTACACAACTACGATGAACTTGTGATTTTGGGTGCAGAAACCTGCGGCCTATCCCAGTCGACTTCAGGTGAGAGCCTTGTACAATAAGATTTAGTTTACAGCATAACTACCAGTATACACATATACACATACCATTGCGTAACTGTACCAAATGCTGTGGTTGCGCAATGTGCACGTGCATCAAAGTATATTAGAATTGCAGTAAGTACAGTGCACACAAAGTGGAGTTCACTGTAATTGTATTAATCTGTCACTCCTGAGTGTGTGTGCGTGCGTGTGATGGCATGCGAGAGAGTGAGGGAGATGCAGCATTTTTACCCAGTACTTGCGTGTGAATGAATATTCAAGCCTAGTATTGCCTCGGGAAAAGGAGAAGCAAGTCATGCTCTGCTGGCACTTTGTTAATGGAATTTGTTCGAGAAATACCTCTAAACAGTACACACACATGCACGCTCACACACACATTGGCACGTCTACATTATAAAAATTCAGCTTACTAAAATAAAAAATACTGTACTACATGAATTGTCTGGTCAATTGTACAGTAAAAACATAAGACAGCCCTGCGTTACTGCTGGTTTATCAATGACTCTCTCGCTTCCCAATACAACAACACCACATCTTATTTCATTCAGGACGCATAAACTCCCCCACTCCTTCTTTAGAGTTTAAGTATCCTCCTTGAAGTTCTGAAGTATGAATCACACCTGCTTTTTGCCCTCCTTTCTACATATACAGTACTATACAAAGAAAATCACCCTGATTTGGTTGTTAAACATGGCTTTACTATACAATCTACACTAGTAAATGTCTGCATAATGGTGACTACACTAAGTATATGCACTTAATACACAATATCCGCTGAAATATCATGGTACTATTTTACGGACATATCGCACAGCCCAATTACAGAATCAAATACAAGTGCTCTCAACCTGAACAGGGGTGACAGATGATATTGTCGTCCATCAAGTTGATAGACTGAAATCCCTGTTGCAGACAGATAAACCATACAGTATTTTATTTCTTTTGCAGTCGCAAGTTGTGAGAGGTTTTTCAAAACTGAAATGAATAGAAACATCAAAGGTTGCAGAATTATTTGGGATCTTAGTCAAATCAGGCCCATAGACAAACAAGCATTCACACTCACGTTCACACCTACTGTATATTACCTGTGGCTCAGCGGGCTGGACAAAGGAAGGGAGCGAGCCATTCTTTGCCCACCTTTTTAGACAGACTGGCAGACAGACAGACAACAATTGTAAATTCCAACAATACCTATAAAACACAATCAGTATTGTTATGTAAAGTCTTCATTTTAGTTTTTAATTTCCTCTTATACTTGTATGACAGTTTGCAATGTTAAATGTTTTCTTTTGACAGCAACAACAAAAACTATTTGGAAATTATTCCAACGTGGCAGTCGACCAGCATTACTGAATTTGGAACTTATTTTGTCTCTTTCTGCGTCCCACTGCAGATGAGAGAGGATGTTGTTTAAATATACCACACGAGTTGCAACAATGTGAAGTGACGTTATCATTAAAAAAAGATGTCCAGTGTGTGCACACATACTGTCGGCCCTGTTTGCTTGTGTGTGTTTTTGTGTTTGGGTCTATGGAAGGGAAAGGAAGCTGACCTGTACAGAGCCCAGCTTTGTGGTAACCAGCAACCCCCTCACGCCCCAAAAAAGATAACATTGACTCAGTGGATAAGTGTGGTGCAAAATTCTGGTTGTCCAACATGATGGACAAACATGTCAAACGTCCTATACACTCGCTTTTCAACCCTTCCGGAGTCCCTATTTGTCCACTCACAGATTGAAATATGCATTATGTATATGTGACCGGTGGCCTTCTGCGTTGTGTCGGTTCGAAGAATGGTGTGTCCTTCTTGGAGACTATCTCCTTTTATTCTGACAGAATAAACAACAGCAGAACCTCCGTATAAATTTCACTGTCCACTCGTGCTCCTCTCCCACAGGACGATTGTACCAAAAGGGCGGAACCACGACTATGCGGTAAAATTCTTATACGTAATAAACCACAAATTCAACAAAAACATACCTGACAGAATAAACAACAGCAGAACCTCCGTATAAATTTCACTGTCCACTCGTGCTCCTACACAAAGAAAATACAGATGACATCGGCAACCCGGAAGTCAGTTCGGCTTGTCACAGCGTTAAGCCAGCGGTCTTCAACTGTTAAAAATACTATTATTAAATGTAACTCCGCTGACATGTACCCATTATTTGACAGGAAAAGACATAACAATAACATTGAGACTAAAGATATATAATAAACCAAGAGAAACATTAGGATGGTTCAGGATTACCAACTGAATGAAATATGGTCACCCACCTCTCCCACAGGATGATTGTGCAAAAGGGCAGAGGCGGGGCGACAGAAAACATTTATAGTGGGGAGCACAGAAGAAGAAATTACAGGAGGAGGAGCACCGAGCTGCATACACAGTTTACACTGGATCGGGAGGCATTTTCCTGTCAGGCAGCAACAGATTTTGTGTAATTATACATAAACTTCATTAAACATACAGATTGACCCGGTTACATTCACCCCTCCAGAATTACACAAAATTCCAAAACATCAGTAAAACAAAACCTGCCCAAAACCGTAAATAAATAAGGCCCAAAGCAAACTCACCCCTACAGTGAGTTAGATCAGCAATATCAGCTACCCTACAAAAAAAGGGTTAAGAGACCAGAGACCTGCTCGGCGCCAAGTGGAATCCCAAAATACTTCAAAGACAAAATGAGGTGCCTTTTACACCACACAAATAGGCCATACAAAACTTGAGGATCGACAAGAAAAATATTCCCCCCCCCCCCCCCCAAAAAAAAATGTGGTTCATCATATATCACATAGGAACTCTCATAGAGACAATTGGATACAGTAACCAGAATCACACATGTATGACAGAGGATGGAACTTTCTCAACACCAAGAAGCGCTTCAACTTGAGTCATCGACTCAATCAAACGACATACCGGTCTAACAACTCTACCAAAACGTGAAAGAAGTCTCCGCTCAATATCATATTACCCAAGCCCAGTAGTGTCAACAGGTGGAGGCTGTGAGCGAATGGAAGAGTGAGGGGGAGGCACTGTCACCATCCAACCCACTGAGGACAGGAAAGGATGGCACAGGCAGAGGTGGAAGATCTGTGATAAGGACTGAGTCGGTGGGAGACTGTCGGACCCATGATGCTGTACGATCCTCATCACACTCACTCAAACAGGCCAGGGGATCAGCAAGAGAAGTCACGACTGTTGCAGCTCCAGTGTCCACAGCTGACACTTGAGGCTCATGTACAGAACAGATCGAGGGGCCATTGGTCATGCTGACAGCACGGTGGGTAGCATTGTCATCCAAACACACATCCAAAGGCAAAAAGTTCACCTGAAGGAGCAAGTTGCGGTGCACCACACGCTCACGCCCATCCCGATCCCTGATCCGGTCGATATGAAGAGCAGGTTTAGTCTTTTGGTCTTGGTACGGGAATGCAAGCACCAACTTTGTGAGATGATCAGTGATCACAAGAACATCCACAGACTTGTTATTTCTGTCCTCAGCTGACCAGAAGTCAATGCACACCAGTTCCAGTGGAGCACTAGTCCTGATGTTCTCTAAGGGGGCTCTTGCAGCTGGCTCTGGTGTTTTGCTGAGAATACATCTATGGCAGGTCCTCACATGGTTGCGCACGTCCTTCTCCATGTCATACCAAAAGAAACGCTGACGAGACAGGGAGAGAGTGCGTGGTTGACCTTGATGGCCAGCCATGGTCATGAACACCAGCCAGCACCTCCGATTTCATGGAATCAGGAACGACAAACTGAAATTTCTTGTCTCGTCAACGGATCTTTCGCCACCCTGTAGAGGACGCCATCAAGGAAGGTAAGCTTGTCCCACTGTTTCAGAATCCTCAGTGTTTGCTGACTCTCGTGATAGCGCTCACGCCTGGAAGGTCTGCGCTTCCGCTCAACAGCCTCTGCTGAGACAGGAGATCCGCCTGAGACAGAGCAGGCAAAATATCATGGCCAGGTGTTGGCAGCGTCGCCAGGTGATCAGCCATAGACATAGCACGATGTCTCGGGGCACAATCCCAGTCTCTAAGAGATGACAAGAGAGACGAGACATCGTCATATGTCAAAGAAACCGCAACAGCATCTGTGACAGGTGGGACCGTCCAATGACTGAGGCAGGCAGGTCATCTTTTACATCACAGACCTGTTCCAGCATTTCAGAATACGGCTCAGATAAGAGCCGCTGAGCTACAGGCTTCACAAATGGGTCCCTACTCATCTGCCACAACATTCAGTTTACTAGGAACATACTTTAACTCGAAAGAGTATGGGGCTAGCTTGGAGACCCATTGTTGTTCGCAGGCATCAAGCTTTGGCTTGGTCAGGGATGTATGTGAGGGGATTGTCGTCAGTCCAAACTGTAAATTTATTACCCTTGAGCCAATGGCTGAATTTATTACATACAGTCCACTTCAGAGCCAAAAATTCAAGCCTGTGTGCAGGATATCTACTTTGGCTGCGGCTGAGCGACTTGCTGGCTAAGGCTATGGGTCTTGCTCTCTCTTCACCAGCTGGAACCTGTGACAGCACAGCACCCAGCCCATCCATGGAAGCGTCGGTGGAAAGAACAAATGGCCTCTCAAAATCAGGGTGTGCCAGCACCACACAGTCAAGGAGAGCACGTTTGAGTCCCTCAAATGCTTTTTCACAAGCAGCAGTCCAATCATGAGGAGTCAACTTACGTAAGGTTCCAGCTTGCCCATGACCATGGGGGCCTTTAATTATCTTCTTCTGGCCTGCAGTCAGAGCAAAGAGTGGCTTAGCAATTTGAGAGCATCCAGGGATGAAATGTTGGTAAAACATCACAATGCCAACATATGACCTCACTTTCTTTGGGGATGGGGGTAAGACCATCAGCATCCATGAGATCTACCTTTTGGAAGCCAGTAATGACCCTAACCTTTTTCCTGGTCAACTGAAACTCCATTAGCATCCACCACATGACCCATGAACCTGACAGACCGTCTGAGAACGTGGCACTTTTTTGGTGCAAACTTCAGATTGCTTGCCCTCAGGCGAGTTCCAGGCGTTTCAGGGCCTCCTCTTCTGAACTGCGCAAACACCAGTAAGTCATCAAGATAGCAAAGGAGAATGGAAAAGTTCATGTCACCGAAGATGCTGAGCATCATTCGCATGAAGGACGCTGGACTGTTGCATAACCCCTGAGGAAGCCTGTTGTACTCATAAAAGCCAAGCGGTGTAGTGAAGGCCGCGTAGCGCCTGTCAGACTCATGAAGTGGGATGTTATAAAATCCGGATGTGAGATCCATGGTGCTGAAGAGGGCGTTTCCGCCAAGAGCAGCAAGACAGTCGGACTGATGGGGTACAGGATGGGCATCCTTCACAGTTTTGGCATTAAGCCAGCGGAAGTCAGTGCAGATCCTCAAGTCCCCCAATTTTTTCCAAACCATCACCAATGGCGAGGCATAGTCACTGATGGACTTGCTAATGATGCCCTTCATCTCCATTTCTGACAACACCTCTCTCAGTTTATGATAGTGTGCTGGGGGAATACGTCGAAAGGGTAGCCGAAAGGGCCGGTTCATCAGTGAGGTGAATACGATGAACAAACTCCTTGGCTTCACCACAGTCCAGCTTGTCCTTAGAGAAGACATCTTGTTAGAGCAACACCAGCTCAGCCAACTTCCTCTTCCACTCATCTGACACCTCACAGCCACTGATGTTCAGGTCACTCAACCCACAGTCTTTAAGCTGCTGTGACAGGTCAGGTTCCGCACCAAATGATGGAGTAGGTCTGATCAGCAGGTCATCCTGAGATTTGCACAGCCCTTGAGCAATGGGAATATCCTCAACAGCAATACAGGTGAACACATCAGCAATCTTGGCATTGCGCCGCAGTGCCAATGGGCACTGGTGTGGGGTTGAGAACCTTTATGGGGATCCAGCGATTCCCCCCACATGGGCGTAATGACTCACCCCACCATGATGTTCTTAGGAGTGGAACGGGCGGATGAAGGCTCAACCATGACAGTGCTCCCAGCCGACACTAGAGCAGATGGTGGCAGTTTCCCCCACACAACATACTCTGTCTGTGGCTGCAAGGTGACAGCCTGTTGCAATTTTACTGTGCCAATCTTGTCTGGCATCATCGGGGCCTGACCAACAGGAGATACAAGACAGTAGCTGGAGAAACTGTTCACATTCCCAGTCAGTGTTGCTTGAGGAAACAAGCTCCCAGTACTCTTTGTCTGATTTCATATTTTGAATGAGGGGCCGGAGTACATTGCTCCCCATGATGAGTTCGTCTCTCTGCCCTGGCACTACAAATCTTGGAACCAAAAACCTGGAACCATAAATGTCAATGTCCAAATCATAGATACATTTAGGGCGAGTGAGAAGGCCCCCACATCCGATGAGCACCACGCTTTCAGGTACAGGCTGAGGAGCCAAGGCAACGCCAGCAGCTCTAAGCTTAGACTCCGCTTCTTCACTAAGTGTGCATGACATGCTCCCTGAATCGAGCAACCCTCTCAGATTGGCCCACCCACTGACAGCGACTGGAGCATTAAACAACTCACTCGCTCCTTCAACTCTCTGTGACCCCACCAGGATTATTGTCCTGTCAGCAGGGTACAAATTGCAACAATTCATGTACACAGACCGAAGGATCTGGTGCACTGGTGAGGGTGTCTTGAACGCTGCCCACGGCTGCCCCTCTCGTCGCATGGGCTGGCTAGTTTAAAGTAGGTGTGGAGGAATGGGCCATTGGTGCGGCTGGATTTCTTGAGGTCTGCGAGCACTTACGCCTCACATGGCCAGGACTGTAACAATTGAGACACAGCCTGTACAGTCTACAGTGTGAATTGGTTGAGTGTTCTCCCGAGCCGCAAACTTTGGATGATGTATGTTGAGCACCCCGCTGGCCACGGGAAGGACTGGGCCAATTGGTGCGCCTTTGACCAGTAGAAAGGGAAGCAGTGCACAAGGACAGAACTTTGTCAAACATAGCCACCATCTGTTGAGCGCAAGGATCGGCTGCTGAGGGACCGGAAGCAACAGGAGACGGGTGAGCAGCCTGCATATGTGGCAAGGAGCGAGAAGCAGAAGGTAGACGCAGATTCACAGTTCCATCAGGTGACTGAGGTTGGCCAATGGCTGCAGTGGATGAGAGGGCGGGCATAGGGTGAGATGTTGTCTTACACATCACTGAGACAGGCAATGGAACAGCTGTGTGGCCGGTGACATCAACGGGGCGCAGACCAGGGGCAGGGACACATCTTGCATTTTGTGAGTGAACTACATTCACCCTTGTTTTCCTCACATGACTATCCAGCCGGTCCTGGACCTCAGTTGCAGTCCATTTCTCAGGAGCCTTCAGTTGAAAAGACAAGGCGAGACTAGGATCAGGACAGTGGTTAATAAACATAATCAACTTCTGCACTGGGATCCTCCACCAGTTTGCCTCGCCTGCGAAGACACTCATCCGCAACATCAATAGACTTGTTGAGGCGGCTCCAGTAATCCATGGAGTCTTCACCAGCCCGTGGAACGGTGCCGTAAAAGTCTTTCATGGGCAGGCTGGAGAAAGTCAGCTCACTGAAGTTTCACTTCAGTATCTCAAACACTAGCAGTCAACATCTCAGCCCCACTCAATGCAGGGCGGCTGCATAGTGACACACTGACCACATCTCTAGCTTTGCCAGTCAACCTGGACATCGTCAGGTCAAACATTTTTGTAGGTGTTTTACAGTCCATTCTAGATAGGTAACACCTCATCATATCCTCCCACTCATGAATGGAGAATGCATCTGTGTGGTCACCCTTAAAGTACGGCGGCGCCTTAATCTCTGACTGAACAACAACTTTCAGTTGTGACTGATCCTGCCAAGGGGAAGGCTGGCCGACAGGAGACTGTGGCTGGCTGCAACAGGGTTGGTACATGGTGCTGAGATTTGCCGTGATACTATCACCAATCTGTTTTGCCAAATCAATAATTATGTTACCCAGTGCCTCAGTAGTGATAACATGGGTTGGCTGGGGATCTGTCTGAACAATAGGAGTGGAGCTAGCTGCAGGGATTAATGGCTGGCGTATCATTGACTGGTCCGCTATGCAGTTATTACTAGGTGGCCTTGGCCTACCCCTTCCAAAACATAACGAGGCAACTTCCTGACCCCTGCCCACACCATTTAATCCAGACATTGCAATAATAGTGTTCTTCTTTCCCGTAATTTTAAGAGAAACTAAACTGAACAGCCCAGGTCAACTTATCCACAAAGCCAAAACACATCACAAAGAAAAATGGAAAAGGATATTACAAGGGGTCATCAACCCAGCAATGCTCAGGAAGCAAGCAAAACACATCACAAGGCAAAACAGCCTGGCAAATGTTCGGCATCAAATCACCTAAACGGTAAACTGAGCAAAATAGTAAGTAACAGGACTAGTATAATAATACAAATGCAGTGTAATCCGTACACAATATAGCAACAATCCTGCACTACTAAATGTACCACGTGACTACACGACAAAACAACAACACAAAAAAATAAATAAATAAATAACACCTGCAAGTCAAACACAAGGCTCCGTTTCAATGATGTAGTTGTCAGCAAGACCTGGCGCAGGCGGTACCGGAAGAGAAGAGCAGATAAGTCGGCTGCGTAGGCGATCGCTGGTCCGCAATGTTACGGGCCTAACTGCACCAAGTGTGACCGGTGGTCTTCTGCGTTGTGTCGGTTCGAAGAATGGTGTGACACCGGGACCTTTTTGGAGACAATCTCCTTTTATTCTGACAGAATAAACAACAGCACAACCGGCGCATAAATTTGACTATCCACTCGTGCTCCTCTCCCACAGGACGATTGTACCAAAAGGGCGGAGCCACGACTATGCGGTAAAATCCTTCTACGTAATAAACCACAAATTCAACAAAAACATACCTGACAGAATAAACAACAGCAGAACCTCCGTATCAATTTCACTGTCCACTCGTGCTCCTACACAAAGAAAATACAGATGACATCGGCAACCCGGAAGTCAGTTCGGCTTGTCACAGCGTTAAGCCAGCGGTCTTCAACTGTTAAAAATAATATTATTAAATGTAACTCCGCTGACATGTACCCATTATTTGACAGGAAAAGACATAACAATAACATTGAGACTAAAGATGTATAATAAACTAAGAGAAACATTAGGATGGTTCAGGATTACCAACTGAATGAAATATGGTCACCCACCTCTCCCACAGGACGATTGTACAAAAGGGCAGAGGCGGGGCCGCAGAAAACATTTATAGTGGGGAGCACAGAAGAAGAAATTACAGGAGGAGGAGCACCGAGCTACATACACAGTTTACACTGGATCGGGAGGCATTTTCCTTTCAGGCAGCAAAAAGATTTTGTGTAATTATACATAAACGTCATTAAACATACAGATTGACCCGGTTACATATAATGTACTGTAATTGAGTGGAATGCAAATTAAATCTACAAGAAGTGGCGATACAAACGTGACATGATCAGGAGTATAATCTGAGCAATTCAGTTGATCTCTTATTTCAGTTATTTGAGATTTAAACATATGGTAGTTGTTGTTGTTGGAAAAGCAATTGGGGTTATAATTATCCCGGTATGTGACCCTCAAAATTTTTTTCCTATTTAAAAAATCTTCAAAACTCAATGCAATGTAGTTTTTTTCAGGTTTTCTTTACCACAACTCCCTCCCTCCCTCCTTCCACTCTCCTTGTGTCATTGTAGTACTTTAAGTGTAACATGCCTTTCATTTTGTATTCGAGCCTAATCTTTGTTTCTGTTTCCCTCTCAAGAAATATCATTCAACTTCCACGACTACTCTGTCAGATCTCTTATACGAGCTTGTCAGTAGTACTTGCTAATGATTCCATGGAGATGACTATACCACATGTTCTATATGATCGTTGTTTTCTTTGTTTTATAGCCTTTTATAGTGTCTTGTTTCTTTCCCCTCTCTTAAAAAAATCCTGATGGAATTGGTGTGAGCTTCAGGCAGCCTTCATTGGAACAAGCCCTTTTCCATTTTTTTTTTTTTTTTTATTGCCTATATCTTAAAGTGAAAACAAATTTTTCGGAAGGTTAAAGTGCCTGCAGGCATAACAATGAATGGTGTCCTTGCACTCAGAATATTCAGTCAACACGTGATGGGGATGCCATAAGTCCATAAAGTTTTGCTTGTCCCCCGTGACTATCCTTGGAGAAATTGTAAGCTGTTGTTTGCACAAATGGGCTATAATAAACAAGAAACCCCATAGGTGATTTAAATGATGTTGGCATCGGGTTGCATGGTCAATGTTGGCTCCCCTCAGTCCCTTCAAAGAATCCAAGTGCAAACTACTCAACCCCAAGATGTTGAGATGGTGGTCCTTGCTTTTGCACCACTGTCTCAACTTCACACTAAAGGATTTGGACCTTGCAAAAAATATGATCAGACGTTTGAGTGTTATACCATGATTATGGGTAGGCGTGTCACAATAAATTGTTTTTGAAAGATGTACACTTGAGACTATGTGAGTCCTACGATGCACGTCTGGAAGGAATGAGTCCCAGTCCTGCAACAATGAGTCCCTGCAAGTTATCATTAGTTAGTTATCATCATGGAGTACAGATGCAGTAATCCTCCACTTCTTGACGGTCGATGCTTCGCGGTCCCGCTATATTGCATATTTTTATTTGTACATTTGTAGAATATTGTTGTGTTATCCATTGCTCTTGCTCTCTCTCAATATACTATGGTTCAGCCTACCACATTAGCCATTTTTTTAGGACGATATGTTTTCCCCCAAAATATCCCGATAAACGATAGTATCGTGAATGGATTCTTTAAAATGCCACTGATATAATTATAGCGCATAATAATTCAAGTACATCCTTTTTGAGAACAATTAACTTTCAATTCTAAATAACATTGAACATTGCCATTGTAATGTAGAACAATGAGATAAAAGAATATAAATCAGACTCATGGGCTCTCCGCAAAAATTGCATTTAAACAAATAGTAAACATTTGGCACATAGGTATAGAGTCATTAACCCACTAAAGAGAAAAAAAAAAATGTCTTAAAGCCTGCCATATTTGAAACACACCATGTATGTACTCAAAAGCATTTGGGCTTTGTCACTGTTTTTAAATCAGATGCCATACATTTTCATATCCGTGTTATTGTTTCGTCTTTATTTTGATTTATTATATGAATGTTGTCGTGTTTTGTTCTGTATAATTTCTGCTGCCTCTCGACGTTTGAAAGAGAGATTTTATCTCTTAAGCTTTTACCTGATTAAATAAAGGATTAAATATAAAATAAGGCCCACCGTCGAGCTGCTGGACTGTGACGTGAGACCTTCACCTGTCAATCTAATGACGCTGAAAATGGGTTTGCTGAAGTAAACTGCCTGAATATTGATAACGTGTGCCGCTGTGGTTATGGTTTATAAGCGGTTAACTTTCCCGTGTGTGTGTGTGTGTTATGTGGGGAACACACACACACACACACAACTCCGAGTGCTGACTTTTTAACGATGCCGCTGCAGTCGAGTGAGCTTTTTATCTCCAGCCCTTAGCTTGCAAGGTCGTTAGCTCGCAGGCTAGCGAATGTAATAAACACTTAACTTTGCCTTAAGTGTCCCAGTTGTGTAGGTGTTGCAAACTCCGTTCTGCCAGCAGCTTGCTGCGTTGTGAGTGGGATGGCGGGTGTTGTTACCACAACAATGAAAATTTATCGAGTCCAGAAAAACTTGTCCATTGTATGGAACGATAACCCGTCCCATTCTGCCTCTGATTGGCGAGGACCAAGGATTCGTACTTTTAATTCGCTGTGTGTGGAAGCTCTTCACAAACACACGCACACACGAATGCACGCATACATACGTAGGGCGGGTCTTAATCCATGAGAATGCGGACGAAGAATGAATATGCTTCATGCGTTCCTGCTAATTCAAACACATCAAACGAGATCCCTGTATTATATCCATCCATCCATTTTCTGTACCGCCTATCCTCACTCGGGCCGCGGGCGTGCTGGTGCCTATCCCAGCTATCTTTGGGCGAGAAGCGGGGTACACCCTGAACTGGTCGCCAGCCAATCGCAGGGCACATAGAAACAACCAACCATTCGCACTCACACTCACACTTACGGACAATTTCGAGTCTTCAATCAACCTACCATGCATGTTTTTGGGATGTGGGAGGAAACCGGAATACCTGTAGAAAGCCCACACAGGCACGGGGAGAACATGCAAAGGCGAGCCCGAATTTGAACCCAGGTCCTCAGAACTTTGAGGCAGATGTGCTAACCAGTCGGTCATCGTGCCGCCCTGTATTATAGCATGTGCAAAAATGTAATTTAATGTACTTATTAATTTAAAATAAATTTGCTACAGGCTGTTATTTCTGTGTTACTTCTGCGACTTCTCACGTTGGTGAAACCGATAGTAACCTGGCAATAATGCTTTAATCACTTGCACACACTGTCTTTTAAGACTTAACGGTTAAATCATGGCCATTTTAAATAATGAACACATGTCTGAACCTAATTAATGTATTCAATTTGTGAACGAAACCTTGACTCTTTGATAGAAAAATGCCCCTATGTTTCTACTTAGTTGAGACGAAAAGGGAGGTCCATCATGGCTTTCGGAGGTCTTTGGGTTTTGGGGGGAGGGAAGCCAGCACGAGGGGCACCTCTCACTTGATCGATTGCAAAGTGACGGTGAGAGAGGCAATGTGCGCTTGAAGTGACGATGATATAGGTATGTCCCGCAGTTCAGATTAGCTGTCACCACATTTTAAAAAAAATTTTCGCCTGAAGTCAGCTGAGATAGGCTCCCGTAACCCTAACCTGTCGTGCCCCCTGCAGATTTTTAATTAAGCATATATATATCTATATCTATATATATATCCATCCATCCATCCATTTTCTGAGCCGCTTCTCCTCACTTGTGTCGCGGGGGTGCTGGAGCCTATGCCAGCTGTCTTCGGGCAGGAGGCGGGGTACACCCTGAACTGGTTGCCAGCCAATCGCAGGGCACATAGAAACAAACAACCATTCGCACTCACAGTCATACCTACGGGCAATTTAGAGTCTCCAATTAATGCATGTTTGTGGGAGGAAACCAGAGTGCCCGGAGAAAACCCACGCAGTCACGGGGAGAACATGCAAACTCCACACAGGCGGGGCCGGGGATTGAACCCGGGTCCTCAGAACTGTGAGGCTGACGCTCTAACCAGTCGGCCACCGCGCCGCCCCGTTTATATATATATATATATATATATATATATATATATATATATATTTTATATAAAATATATATATATATATATATATATATTTATTTTTTATATATATAAAATAGAAATGTCTTGGTAAGAATAAATTTTGTCCAGTTGGTTTGTGTTATGTGTGTTTGCTAGCTCTCCAATTCTAAGAAAACACTAGTCATATACTACAAGTCGAATGTTCGTGCATGTGTGTCCATTGAGTTTTGCACACTAACAGCATACAGAGGTGTGCGTGTGTGTCTGGGGAGCGAAGTGCTAACTGTGATAAGTTACAGCAGCCACTTCAGGTGCTGAAGTCAATAAAAACTCATTAACTCAACAAGCGGGTCGGTGGCTCCGTCCAACATGATATGCCTCCCACTTTGTCTTTCTTGTAGGGAGGTACGGTGCACATAAGGGCGGCTGCGCTTTTCCCTGTGTATGCATTCATGTGTGAGCTGCCGGATCAATGGGAGCACATGGTTCATTTCCTGTGACTTTAGAAAGAGATGGAGGGATGATGTGGGGAAGAGAAGGAAACAAATGAAAAGGAACAGTAACAATACTATGATGAGTCAATGTGACAACGGTTGTTATAATACTTAACACGAATACCAATCTTTTCAAATGATCGCTTATTTCCCAGCCTTTTTGCTTTCCGTTCATTTCATTACAAAATGACCCAATGAAAACATTTTCTCAGTCTGTTGCCACGCTGCAGAAAATCCCAACAACGTTTTTGGGGGGCAGCAACACATACATAGAGAGCATACAACAACACTCCTTCTCTCTGCTCTGTGGGACCTTCTCAGCCTCTTCTTGCTCTTTATGCTATTATGCTTCATTTCTTCCAGTAAAAATGTAATCTTAAAAGTCTGCAATATTTTTTCCTTTTGTTGCTTTTTTTTTTTCATAACCGGAATTTGTAATGTAAAAATGTAAAACCTGCTTAATAAGTTCTCTTATATATAGCAGGGGCGCCAATGATGGACAGACATATAGTGGGATAGCACTGTATTATCCTCAATGGTTACTGTAAATATGTATCGTGAATTATTTTGTTAATGAGAACCAGAATCAGTTTTATTGGCCAAGTATGTTACAAGAAACACAAGGAATTTGTCTCGGGTAGTTGGAGCCACTCTAGTATAACAACAAACAGCCACTATGACAAAATATACATTTAGGGCATCAAAAACATGAGTATGGAGAGTCATTGAGGAATGAAAGTATTCCAGTAGTGTGGTGATGCTAATGGAATGGCAATTGTGCAAATAATGCAGTCCTCCTCCAGCAATTCACAGCAATTTAAATTGCCTAGTAGTGCAATGATATGTTACAGTGGCGATTGTGCAAATGGTGCAGAGAGTTCTCAAACACGAGTGGACCGTCGTAATCAACAACAGTATGCAAAAAGTGCAGTGTGATAAAACAGTGAGTGTACGAATAATGTAAAGTGACTCGACAGAGATGTGCAATATTGGCAGGATGTTGCAATGAAATTGTACGCCAACTACAGCGATCCCTCGTTTTTCACGGTTAACGGGGACCAGAACCCCCCGCGAAAGGTGAAAAACCGCCAAGTAGGATTTGCCCCCACCCCCCTGAGGAATTTTCGTGTATGTGGGTACCAGAATGTTTAAAATATGTAAACAGTATTGATACTTTACATATTTGAGACAAAGATTATAACAGTACACATATTTACTTAAATATTTAATTATATAACCTTATACATTAATTAACATTTATTATACAGTAATTAACATTCACCATCATTGCCTTCTGAGAGAGGCGAAGAGGCTTGGGTTGGTGGCGGAGGTTTGGCCTTTGTCCTGATCATATTAGTGTCCAAACTCACTGTCTTTTCCCTGCAATCATCAATCCACAATGCCAATTCCGCTTCCATTTTCACATTTCTTATTACGCGGAGTTACCACACGTTTCGCTTCCTTATTGAAGCAGTTTTGCGGATGTTTACTTCCTCTTTCTTGATGTACCGCACTGTAGATTCATTCACGCCATAATGGCGTGCCACAGATGCATAACTTCTGCCCTCTTTGATCATATCTAAAAGTTTCACTTTTTGGCTGATGGTCATCATCTTCTTCCTCTTGGGTGCACCGGAGGAATTCCGCAGGGGCACAGCGCTTAGTTAGCAGTGTAAGAGCTTAACTAATCAAAAAAAGTTAGCGCTTAAACAAAAAAAGTTACCACGAACACAACACTAAGATACAGTATGCGAGACAGTCAACAGCGTGGACGAGACTGGCGAGACACAACCAGGGAAGATGCTGGGTGAGGCTGCGATGATGCCCAACCAATCAGCTCACGGGATAAATCCACTCGTGCTCTCATTGGTCGATGTCGCGCCGGGAACCAATCACGCGCCTTGTATGAATGCCCGTGGCATGTACAGTACAGTACAGGCATGTACAAAGCCTCTGAGTCAACTCATATCTTTGTTTGGCATACAGGGAAACCTTCTCTCGCGCGGATCAACATGAAACAACGCGCCTTTCCGCAATATGGCTGCCGATATGGCTGCATTATTATTATTATTTTTTTAATGAATATTTTGGAAAAATCCACAAAGCACTGAAGCCGCAAAACGTGAAGCGTGAAGTGGCGAGGGAACACTGTATTTAAGAAGTTAATGGCAAGAGTGAAGAAGCTGTTGGAATGTCTGCTGGTTTTAGTTTGCATTGTTCGATAGCGCCTACCTGAGGGAAGTAGCTGAATAAATGATTGTTTCAGGTTACCGGCATGTGCTGTAGATGAGAGAAATGGATGCAAACATGACAATACACATGACATTTGTGTGTCATAAACAGCAACTTCCCTTTTCCTTAATGATTTGTAATGCCTATAGTCATCTTGATAATGTCAACGAGGAGAGAGTGTAAGTTTATCTGTAGGCAGTTTGTCTGTGCAATGTTGCTTTCTGCTCAATGCTGT
Source organism: Phycodurus eques (assembly GCF_024500275.1). NCBI lineage: Eukaryota > Metazoa > Chordata > Actinopteri > Syngnathiformes > Syngnathidae > Phycodurus > Phycodurus eques. The sequence goes on along the minus strand of NC_084529.1, from coordinate 11,325,982 downwards.
TGGCTCCAAGGACTCGAACCGATGTGAGCCCGTACCTCAGAGAAAATCTCAACATTCCATCTCTGTGTCTCCCCCCCCCCACATCGTTAACAGGTCACCCCCATCCCCTGTTTAGTGTGGGATTGTGTTCAGTGTCTGTGCTCATACTTCATCTCTACACTTCTGCTCTCCAACCGTTTCTTAATTGCTTTACATAACAGCAGCCAACTAAACTGTTTTTTTTTTTTTTTTTTTTTTTTTTTATATAAATACATCGATCTTCCATTACGACTGCACTGTAGACTCCTCTCAAGAAGCTTTCAGGCTGCATAATGTGCGAAGTAGTGGCCAGCAACTCCTTGCCGATCATCGATCTGATTTATTACCATAGCAGAGCATAGCATCGCTCCTCTGAAGCCCTCAGTAGATTTTGGAAGGTTAAGTGCCTTGCTTAAGGGCACATTGGTATAACACACAGGAGGAGAAGCGAGAAGTTGCAGGTATCCAATATGTGAACCAAAACCACACACACGTCCAAACAACACGTGTACATCCTCTACGGACAGTTCTGTGGTTGCCCTTCATTAAAAAAATATGCAGTACATGGAAAACACTCTTGGGACATAACTCTTTATCAATTCATGAATTAATTAATCAGAGGTTGTGCTCGACCCCCTAAGTTCCTCCCTGAATCTTAATTCTTCATCTTACCATGAGAATTCTCCATTACAGTCAGCGGCGATTTTTGATGCGGGCGATATGGGCGCCATTTGGGTGCTGTTCGGTCCAGGACCGCCTCTTTTACAGTGTTTGGGACTGAGCCCTGCCTACAAAAATCCACGAGTAATTGACATCCTCTCAAAAGGTATATAATTGCCGATAGATGGCGGCAGAACACTACTGTTCAATTAGACAGGACTGGGGCCTGTGTAGATGAAGCTCTTCCCCTAATTTTAACATAGTTCCTTGGCACGATGATTAAGATTGGGCATCGAGTATCAAGAATCGATTGGAACCGTGACTAACATTCCGATTCACCACGACTAACATGGTTAAACAGCTTCGGGCACTTGGAGTAAGTGAGTGCCCCATCTTTGACGTGCTCCCTCTGGCTCTGATCCTCAGGACAGCACTGAAGTCAGAATCAGGTAAGTAAACCAATGAAATACGTCTTATGCCAACATTGAGGCAGCTAACAAATGAAACTGTAACTAAAACAGTGGGTCAACTCCAATGCAAATAACCAGCTAACAGGAATTAACAACATGTATTTTGCATACCAAGTGCGTGTGTGTTTTCCACTGCAGGGGACGACACTATTTGTCCACAACGCACGTGCACACTGCCTGAAAAGGTAGATATAATAATTTTCCTCAACACTGTTTTTGAGTTTAAACTTTGCCTGCTGCTTATCTGGGCTACGTCGCCACATTGTTCTGGTTTGATTCCCACACACCACGTTAGCCCATCAGTGAGAGCTTGGTAACATGTTTTAAGAAACGGGCATGGCTCAGGTGGTAGAGTGGTCGTCTCTCAACCCAGAGGTTGTGGGTTTGATTCTTGGCCCCTGTGACCATGCCCAAGTATCCTTGTGCAAGATACTGAACCCCCAGTTGCTCCTGATGCTGCATCATTCGTAGGTGAATGAGGAGACAGTGTGAAAGCGCTTTGAGTACCTTAGGTAGAAAAGCGCTATTCAAGTCAATGCCCATTTGCCATTTTAATTTACTTTCAATTTTTACCTCATTTTTCGCCTTTTATAGAGGTCATATTGTGACAAACTCGTAGAGATTTAATCCGATCGACTTCAAACTTTGAGTTTCTCATCTAAAGATATGGAAGATGAAAAGTTATTAAAGGCTTTTCATTCTGTTGCCGTGGCGACATGCTGTTTGCCAAAAAAACAAGACTCTTTTAGGGTCTAAACATGTAAGAAACTTTGCACACACATCAAGCCCTGCAATCAATTCCATATTTTACAGGTTTATTGTATAATTTCTAGAAGATGGTTCAGTAGCGCTACAGATTTTTAAATGAAGCAGCCGCAGCTGTAGATTTTATTAATGTCTACCAAAATTGCGAGGCATATGTAGCAGCCCAAGACCTACAAAAAAGTCTTTTGGAGGCATACACTAAACCTAAGAACATGTCCGCCATTTCATATTGACTTTCAAATTTTGCCCTCTTTTACGCCTATTCCAGGGGTTATATTTTAATGAGAATTGTTTGGAACCGGAATCTAAACGAAGAACCGGAACTGGAACCAGAATCATTGAAATGTTTAAAAATACCTAACCCTAAGCATGATGTTCCCAAAGCAATACTTTTGTATTAGACAGGGCCTTGGTCTGAGCACAAAAAGCAAAAAAAGAGCAAATAGATGAGAATTTCAGTGAATAACGGAGGATAAATTTCCCCCAAAAGCTGGAAAAATTAGAATTTGCAAATAGTGAATCGCAAATCCGCAGGGAACACTGTAATCCTGGATGCTGTGTCTAGCTTAGTTTGTTCAGTTTAAGCGGACTACAGACATAACGATAATTAGGTTGAATTAAAAAAAAATGTCACCCTCCCCATCATAGTCAACAAATGCCCTATTAAAGATTAAGCTGACTGATTTCCCTGTGGTGTGGGGAGTGTTAAGAGCGGTATTTTCCTCCCAACCTGCTCAAAAAAGGGTCATGCCAACAATAAATGTTAAAGATGTTCTATAGTTCCAATTGTGTGTGTGTGTGTGATCACAACAAGAGTTCAGCTGAGCCACGGACACCTCGCGCTGTTACCCGGCATAGAGGTGTTGGTTGTGCTGTTTGTATAATTAATAAAATAAAATAAATCAATAAGTCATTTACCACAATAAAAAAATGACTGCTTCTCAAAAATCAGTCTTTGTACTGCGACAGGCATCTGATTTGGGAGAGGAGATTTGTGATTGTTTGTGGAATTACTGTATGTCTACAGTATGTGTGTGGTGCACTGTGTTAGTCTTCTCGAGTGCACCGCACACCATAAGGGCAGCAAGCACACACTTGCTGAGTTTTCCCCTCATCATTTGTGGGACCTTTCACATTTTAGAAATTGGTTAGGATGTTAAAGATCGGTATGTGTTTACCCAGGTTTAGAAGCTGTAAAAAATGCAAAGAGGACAGACTCCATATGTTCTTCCATTTTTACTCTCTGTTGGTGAGTGTTCATCCACTGTGATAAGATGCAGTGATAAACAATTGCTCTTGTGTAAGGACGAGCCAGGAAATAAAGGTGTGAATAACTACAGTTCATCGTCATTCTCAGTGGACTTTCCCAGCAGACGCAAACTAGTGCTGAGCTATATTCTGCTAAATTACTAACCAGGATATTCTTCCTGAAATATCGCGACACTATTAATATAAACGTGTGTTTTCTGGGAAAAGGTCAAAAAGGTGGTTGGTGGCTTTAATGACTTGGAGAAGGATTTGAAAGGTCAAAGCTTCAAGCAAGTGGAGTCCAGCGTGGAAACATTTCAACAAGTGTTTCACAAAATATTGTTACATGGAATTTCTAAGAAATAGGCCGAGTTAAGCTGGGTAGACCTATACAGATACTTGGGTGAATTTAAGCATGCAACACATAGAATATAGTTGATCCAGTTTGTTGCTTGTGGCTTGTGGAATGTTGGTCTACGACTCTTAAATGTGCGAAGTGGCTGGATATTGGCAGAAATTAGAACACGCTTTCATATATGCCGATCCAGAGCATCCCAACCTGCTCAATGAGTACTGGGATGTTGCAACATGAGGTGATGCTTGTGGACGAATGGCACAACAATGGGCCACGATATCTCCAGATACTTTCACCTCCAAGATTTTCCGTTGGCATACCCAAAGAATTTCTCCACAAACTATCACAAACTGTCTCATCTGCATGCTCGTCGTCCTCGTCGGGGTCTCGACATAACTGCAGTTTGTCGTAGCAACCGACTTCAGCCATTGAAGAGGAGTGGACCAACATTCCATAGGCCACAATCAACAACCTGATGGAGATGTGCTGTACTGCGTCACACCAGGTACTGACTGTGGATGGATGTGCTCACTGACACAGATTTAGACCAATTTGTGAACAATATTTGAGAGAAATAGGCCTTTTGTGTACATAGACAAAGTCTTAAATCTTTGAGTTCAGCCCATGAAAAATGGAAGCAAAAACAATTGTTGCCTGTATAGTTTTGTTGAGTATAGTTTACCAGATATGCAAACAGTTAGCCTAACTTCTCTTTCTTTTTATTCTACCACTACTACGACTACTATTCTTCCTTCTTTTTTTGTATTTGCCGACAGTCTGGATGCCCTGAGGCACAATGTTGGTTCTCACAGCTCAGTCTCAGTATTACGGTAGACATCTGGTTTGGAGGGAGGATTGTTGGTGGACATATAGTAATGTGTGTAGTGTGCCTTGTTGGTCATTTTGAGTATGCGACATACTACAAGAGCAGTACGAACAAATGCAGATTTTCTTTCCCCCCCTCATCGTGTGTGGGGTCTCTCACATTAAAAAAATCGGGTAAGATGTTAAAAATTTGTATGTGTGAAATCTGCTTTTCACACGTTAAGGTAAACTACTATGTAATGATTAAGTGAACAAACCTCAAAGTCTCCCCAATTAACTGCAATTCATGTAATTACACAATTATTCAGTTGCTATGCCTTTCATTGTGGTGCTGGGGAATGTGTATGAATTCTGAGGTAGAGAGACTTAGACTACTAGGGGGACTGCTGAGTCAGGTGGTTTTTGGGGTACAGTATTCCCAAAACACCCACAATGCACTTTATTGTCGACACATAATGGACATGTGCCTGCAGATGAATGGAAAGATGGATAAATAGACAGATAAACTGTATCTTAGGTGAGCCGTGAGCAGCTGTCCTGTTAACTAAATCTACGATTTCTGTCACGACAAATGAAGTTTCCACTGTATGCACAGTAGTCAGGAGCCTTATTTGTGCCATTTCAGTGCTCTCTGATTGGCTCTTATATAATGCGCATTCTGCCACACAGCACTACTGCTAATGCACCATGGCTGATTATGAATGGAGCATATGTTTTAACTGTGAATAATTATGACAGACACAGATAATTCATTTCAGAGCATGGCTAAATTTGCATAAGCTGTACAAGAAATCAGAAAACAAAGCGGATTATGCAAAACAATTACCTCAGGGTTTGGCAACAAAATCCTCAATCAGTTCCAGACTGGTGTCACAAAAGCTATTTTTCAAATCCAAATGAGACACTACAGGTTTTTTCCTTCGCAGTAATCCCCTTGGAATCTAGTGCAGTTCCTCAGCCTTCTCTGCCACCCCATCATGCACAACAGAAAGGATTCTTCCCGATTCCTCATCAAGGTCATCCTGACGTTCTCTACGTCTTCAAAACGGGTCCCCTTGATGACTCCGTCAAGCTTGGAAAAAAGACAAAATATAACACAAAGCCAGGTTGGGTGATTAGCGAGGTTGCTCCAGCACGGTGATGTTCTTCTCAGCCAGGACCTGTCGGATGCTCAGGGAAATGGAAGGAGACGTATTGTCATCATGGTAAAGCAGCCACGAGTTGTCCTCCCTTAACTCTCGCTTCTTCTTTTCCACTGAATGAAGCAAATACTACTCTATCTCTTTGTAGACATGCCGGTTGATCGTCTGGCCCACGTTAATGGGGGAAAATTCATGCTTTGCATTTGAAATATAGCTTTTGTGACACCAACAACCACAAAAAAAACAAAAAACAAACAAACTTTGTGCTGGTAGGGGAAGCACGTACTGTATTTGATAGTTGGGCAAAGGCAGCTTAAAATTTAACACAAAATGAATTGGTGACAAGGTTCGCTCTAATTTGTTGGTGACACGCTTGGGGACGATGAGAGCAACTGTGTCTGTTGAATAAAACACTGGTACAGACCTTAAAAGCTTTCTGCCAAAATGATTAGATCGTCTACCTCCTGAGGTGCACCACTCACTGAGGCCTGTGTGTGTGTGTGTGTTTGGGCAGAGTATTGCGACAATCCCACACCACTTTGTGGATGCGTGTCCACACACACACACACACACACACACACACAAACAAACACAGACACGCTTTGAAAGTTGAACAGACATTCCTGAACCAACACCATTTATTCAAAGGTCTTTTTAATCACTCAGTGTTTTTATAATGGGACTGAAAGTGAGACAGCAGTGTGTGTAGTCAAGATTCGCTGTGTGTGTGTGTGTGTGTGTGTGTGTGTGTGTGTGTGTGCACGCGCGCATGTACTGTGTGCATGTTCACGCGCCAATGGGGAAATCATGAAGAACAGTCATGGGCACACATCAATGCCTTCTTTGTAGTAAGGGAAATGACTGACAGATATTCGCTGCAGATGCAGCAATTAATGTATCAATGTCGTGCCTGTTCATTCCTTCTAAGCCTCTCTTATCACTCTAACTTCTTTTTTGGTCGTTTCTCCTTTCTGTTTTTTTTTTTTTTTTTTTTTTTTTCCTCATAAAGCATACCAGATTAAAACAATACACCGAAGCTTCTTTACTCCCATCATGCACTGGCTTTACTGAGTGGAATGTACTTCCCTTCTTTTACTTGCCAAGGTGACCTTCTCACTGCGAGTCCTCTGGTCTTATCTTTTTTCTCTTCACCAACCTTCCTGGAGTTCTTTCCTACTCCAACAAACCAACTTTCCTTAATTTCTCCTCTATTAAAAATTATTTATTCCCCTCTCTCTCTCTCTATCTCTCTCACTCACTCTCCCTTACTTTTTTTGTGTATAATTTTTTTTTTCTTTGTGGTCAGTAGTTGACCCACATGTGTTGCCAACAGTCAAATATAGTGACTTACCATGGTGTAAGATACAACAGGTGCAGATACAACATTTCAATAGATCCTTTTCGTCATATTTTATCCATGTCATGTTCCACTTGGTGTTGCTGGATGATGCTTAACAGCACTACGATACAATAGATGACTCTATTTTGTATTCAGTCATTTTCCTCCAGAAAAAGAATGGATTCACCTTTTTTTCTAGAACTGAGCTCAGGTACACCCTGTTCTAATTGCTCGTCCTTGATAAAAGTAGTTTTCATTTATTCCTTCTTTGTTTAACCAGGTAAGGCAATTGAGAACAGTTTCTCATTTACGATGCCGACCTGGAGGCAATTTAGGGTTCACTGTCTTGCCCAAGGACACGTCGACAACAAATTCAGCTGATTGAACATGATCCATCATGATGCAGAGTGGACACGGCTTTTGTGACTAAGAACTCATTGGTCTTTCTAAAAGAGCTCAAGCACTGATCGAACAGCAGTCTGCCTGGTACAGCAAATCAGACAGAAACCAGTCCTCGGTCAATGTCATATGACAGCTGGCTTCAAGTTTTCCAAAAGGCATCTACACGGCCATTAGAGATGAAAGGGTAGGGCAATTTCATATCATGATTATCATTTTGGCATATTCTCCCATGCGCTTCAGTCAGAAAAGGCACGCAGCTCCGCGATTTACTGACATCACAGATTCTTCTGTGCATTTAAGTATGTCATTTATGCACCTTCATGCCAACGAGCCACTCTGGGTAGAACAACCGTGGAATGTGGGCATTCATTGTTAAATCTGGTCGCGTGCATATTCTGCTGTCCACCTAAGCACCTTTCTTGTGCCGCACTCTGGCAGTTGCAGTAAGTAAAGCGCCCCGTGAAGGTGAAACATCATATGGCACTTGAAGTTTGGAGGGAGTTACAATATCCATATATATATCAAAACTAATCAAACTGCCACTCTCACAAAGTTTTCTCCCTTGTATTTTTACCACCAACATTCACTTAAAGGTTATTTATCCATCCATTCATCCATTTTCTGTACCGAGGGTCGCGGACGTGCTGGAGCCGATACCAGCTATCAACCATTCGCACACACATTCACACCTACGGGCAATTTAGAGTCTTCAATCAACCTACCATGCATGTTTTCGGGATGTGGGAGGAAACCGGAGTGTCATGGGTGTGTGTTCCGGTCTTTGTCTTCCCCCTGTTTCATCCACACCTGTTCCTGAGAGCATCTTCACCACCTGTGCCTCGTTCATCCTAATTACACCTTACATTTAACCTCGTGGCTCATTCTTTCTCATCACCAGTTCGTTGTACCTTGTCGTCACGTTCCAGCATTCCTTGTTTCCACGTCAAAGACTCACAGTAAGACTAGACCCTGTTCCGATTATTGACCTCGCCTTTTTGCCTCATGTTTTTGGATACAGTTGCCTTTTTTGGACTGCCTGCATGTGTACCGACCATATATTAGACCTCTCTTTTTTGAAACTGTCCATTTGTTTTGGAGTCGTGCATTTTTGGGTCCTATCCTCTGTTCCGTTCATGACAGAACGAACTTGCCATAACATGGACCCAGCAGACTCCGACCTGGTGCGCAAAGCCCTTCAAGCGCAGGGTCAACGCCTCTCGAAGCAGGCTGCCCTCCACCTTCATGTAGAGGGACTGTCAGACCATCAGGACAATATGATGCGACAGGTGGCCTCACAGTTTGTAAGTGCTAAGGAATATGCTTCAGAAAAAGGAACCAGCTGGCGCAGCACCCGATGCCGCCACTGTACCATCGTTTCCAGGTGAAGCAGTCACCATGCAGCCACCTGCCACCTCCGCTGCTGTCTGCCCACAGCTCTCTCGACCGGAGAGGTTCTCTGGAGATTCTGGGACTATTAAACCGTTCATCACTCAGTGCGAACTCCACTTTGAGTTGTAGGCAGCTGCCTTCCCCACCGAGCGGGCAAAAATCGCTTTCGCCATTTCCCACCTGACTGGTCGTGCGGAGGTGTGGGCTACTGCTGAATGGAGCCGCAATTCCGCTGCGTGTCATTCGTGGTCTTTGTTCGTAAAGACAAAAGAGCACATTTTTCAGTTTTTTTCAGATCGTGAGGCAGCTCGCTCCCTTGTCACCTTACGACAAGGCAAATCAGGATCCCCAGATGGGGTCTGTGGATTGTCCTGAGAAACATGACCCTGAACATCACATGGCGGCTTGAAACAGTTCCGGGCGCAATTGCTGCCCCATGACATAACCTGCCCAGAGGACCAGTCAATGTGGGGGTTATGTAATCTCAACCATGGGTTCCCTAAGATAAGGTCCTGATTCATGGCGTCAAAAACATGAAAACTAATGCGTTCCGAGTGAGAATCGGGAAATGTCAATGTGAGTGTTTGAGTGCGGTGAGTGATTTTGCCCATAAAACTGCCGTCTGCAGCATAGGTGTTGCGGTGGCGTTTTATTTCAAAGGTTCTAAGGTGCATACGTTTAACGAGGATGGAGTTGAGTAAGTTTGCGTCAGAACCAGAGTCAATTAATACAGGTGTATGAATTTCTTGATCAGGAGAGCATAGTGTCACTTTAGGAAGAACCCGTGTAGGGTCTTCCTTCATCAAATTCAGACTCACCTCTCCCGTGCCCTTGCTACCGGCACCGGCAACTTTGACGTGACAGTTGCTCACGGAATGACCCAACTGACCGCAGTAGAAGCACCGCCCTTCCCTCAGCCGGCGTTGACGTTCCTCAGGGGAGAGACGGAACCTGCCCAGTTGCATGGGTTCCTCCGTGGGGACGTTAGCCAGTGGGCTGAGACCGGAACCAGGGGATCTGCCTTGGTTTGGCTGATCACCGAGGCTTGTCCTCAAAGTGCGCGGTGACGCAGCCTTCCGCCGATCTCCATCCAGCTCGCGATCCAAAAGCCTCTTGTCGATTTTTACGGCGAGAGCGATGAGAGTGTCCAAGTCGGTCGGCAGGTCTAGCGGCACTAAATGATCCTTGACGGCGGGGGATAGTCCTTGAAAAAAGGCATCGAGTAGCTGCCCGATTATTCCAATGACTCTCAGCTGCTAGAATGCGAAACTCAATCGCGTAATCTGACACCCTGCGCATGCCTTGTCGTAAGGTGACAAGGGAGCGAGCTGCCTCACGATCAGGAGTGGAAAATTGAAAAATTTGCTCCATAGTCTTTACGAAAAAAGCCCATGAATGACACGTGGCGGAATTGCGGCTCCATTCAGCAGTAGCCCACGCCTCCGCACGACCAGTCAGGTGGGAAATGACGAAAGCGATCTTTGCCCGCTCGGTGGGGAAGGCAGCTGCCTGGAGCTCAAAGTGGAGTTCGCACTGCGTGATGAACGGCTTAATGTTCCCAGAATTTCCAGAGAACCTCTCCGGTCGAGAGAGCTGTGGGCAGACAGCAGCGGAGGTGGCAGGTGGCTGCATGTTGACTGTTTCACATGGAAATACCGTGGCGGTATTGGGTGTGGTGCCAACTGGTTCCTTTTCTTGGATAATTTTCATAAGAAGTTAAAACTGTGAGGCCACCTGTCTCATCATATTGTCCTGATGCCTTGACAGTCCCTCTAGATGAAGGTGGAGGGCAGCAAGCTGCTCATCCTGCTTCGAGAGGCGTTGACCCTGCGCTTGAAGGGCTTTGCGCACCGGGTCTGAGTCTGCTGGGTCCATGTTATGGCCAGTTCGTTCTGTCATGAACGGAACAGAGGATAGGACCCAAAAATGCAAGACTCCAAAACAAATGGACAGTTTCCAAAAAAGAGAGGTTTAATAGACGGGCATAGGTAGGTACATGGGCAGGCAATCCAAGAAGGGCAACAGTATCCAAGAACATGAGGCAAAGAGGCAAGGTCGATAATCGGAACAGGGTCAAAGTCTTACTGTGAGTCTGTGACAAGGAATGCTGGAACGTGACGACAAGGTACAACGAACTGGCAACGAGTGGGAATGAGACACGAGGTTAAATACAATCGGTAATTAGGTATGAACGAGGCACAGGTGGTGAAGATGCTCACAGGAGCAGGTGTGTGAGAAACGAGAGAGAGGAAGACAAAACCTGGAACACACGCACACACACACACACACACACACACACACACGACATTACTGGCCTCGAAAGGAAATACCACCATTCTCACAGTAGTGGACAGATTCTCTAAAATGGCACACTTCATTGCACTCCCGAAACTCCCCTCAGCTAAAGACACTGCAGAGTTAATGATACACCAGGTTTTCAAGTTCCATGGTTTCCCCAAGAATGTGGTATCCGATAGAGGTCCCCAATTGATTTCGCAATTTTGGAAGGAGTTTTGTAATCTCATAGGTGCTACCGTCAGTCTGTCATCTGGGTTTCACCCTGAAACCAACGGCCAAACCGAGAGGCTGAACCAGGACCTGGAGACTGGGCTCCAATGTCTTGCTTCACAGGAGCCACGATCCTGGTCTCATAAACTGGTTTGGGTCGAATTCTCTCACAATTTTTCATGTTGTGCATGGTTACCAACCATCTCTATTTCCTGCCATAGCCCCAGAGTTCACAGTTCCAGCGGCATTGACCTTGGTGAGACGCTGCAGGAGGACCTGGGAGCGAGCCTGCCAGATGCTGCTGTGCCAGGGACGGTCCTACAAAACCGTTGTTGACCGTTGGAGGACACCGGCCCCGAGCTACAAAGTGGGTCAGCGAGTTTGGCTCTCCACCAAGCATATTCCACTGCGGGTGGAGTCCCGGAAACTCGCTCCCAGGTTCGTTGGGCCCTTCCCCATGACAAAGACACTGTCACCGTGAAGCTTAGGTTCCCAAGGTCAATGCGGGTCCACCCTGCTTTTCACGGCAGCCTGCTCAAGCCAGCACGGGTGTTCCTTCTGGTCCCGCCTTCCAGGACCCCTCCTCCCCCCCGGTTCGTGGATGGGGGCCCTGTCTTCACTGTGAGGCGTCTGCATTTATCGTGGATGACTCGCTCATTCGGGACTTCCACATCGCGCATCCAGGGGACTCCGGGGCCGTTAAGGGGCGGGGGTGGGGGGGGGGGGGGGGTGGGGGGGGTTACTGTCATGGGTGTGTCTTCCAGTTTTTGTCTTCCCCCTGTTTCATACACACCTGCTCCTGAGAGCATCTTCACCACCTGTGCCTCGTTCAACCTAATTACACCTTGCATTTAACCTCTTGGCTCATTCTTTCTCATCGCCAGTTCGTTGTACAGCATTCCGTGTTTCAGCATTCCTTGTTTCCACGTCAAAGACTCACAGAAAGACTTGACCCTGTTCCGATTATTGACCTCGCCTTTTTGCCACGTTTTTGTATACTGTTGCCTTTTTTGGATTGCCTGCCTGTGTACCGACCTCTGCCCATATATTAAACCTCTCTTTTTTTAAACTGTCCATTTGTTTTGAAGTCGTGCATTTTTGGGTCCTATCCTCTGTTCCGATCATGACACCGGAGTACCCGGAGAAAACCCACTCTGGCACGGGGAGAACATGCAAACTCCACACAGGCGGGGCTGGGATTTGAACCAGGGTCCTCAGACCTGTGAGGCTGATGTGCTAACCAGTCGTACACTGTTACACCGGTTATTTATCTGATAAGTAAATTTGTATGACAGCAGGATGATCACACAAATTCCTGTGGGGACGGCAATACAATCGCCTACGCCAAAGGATTGTCAATTGGCATGTCTTGGGATGTTCACAAGTTTACATCAGTTAAAGGGGAGTACACAGTCACCACATACTTTGTTTTATTAAATATACAGTACAGTGATTATTTTGCTCATGGTTGAGCTCCTCCCGCTCGTTTAGTGACACATTAATATGCAATAGGCCGGTGACGCTGTATCACCGTCACCAGCTGCGTGCAGTCATGAGCACAGTATTGCCTATGAATGAATCTGTGGACACGTCATCAACAATGTGGCAATAATTAATTTCAGTATCTGCTAAAGCGGTTCATTTCACATTTGGAGTGGGACCTGTTTTCCAGGTGGATTTCAATGGCATTTGCATGTCTCAAGAAAACTCCACATTCTGGGAATTATATCATCCCTTGGACTTGAATGAGTAACTGCGCTCAAGGCGTTACATGCAAACGAGACGGGTCCTCACTGGAGGTGTGCCGGAAGTCACTGCGGGAGAAACCACACACCTTGAAGGCACGCAAGCCAAGCGCATAAAAAAAGGAACTTACGCAGAAACAGGAGAATATTGCCCAATATCTTTAAATGAAGTTGACTATACTCAAGCCTTTAAATGACTTTTTGTCAACTCCAAGCACTTTTCTCAAGGTGTTACGCATTCCCTCTTTGATGCTGTAGACGCTGGGGGAGGCTTGTCTGCTACTTGAAGGGTGAAGTCAGCAAACCTGGACCGACAACGCCCGCATTGCATCACGTGACCGACGAATTGGCCCGCGCGGCCCCTCTGCGTCGCTTGACGCGCACACGGCAACAATTGTTGCTGTGCGTAGAATGTTGAACAGATCATCTCTCTTGATTGGTCTGTTTTAGTCACTTGCTGTGATAATGTAATCAATGTTCCTCCCAGTTCCACATAGCACCTACGCGGCCCCCTTCTCGATCGATTTTCCAGCATAATTAAACCTATCATCTGGTCATCTAGGTCCATTTGTTCGAACAGACTCTGTTCCACGATCGCCAATGTTGTTGCTTTGTTCCTTCTTACGGAAAGGAAAGGAAAGGAAAAACTGCTACCGGGAATGGCCCAGAAAATGCAGAGAAAACTCCATGCTGTGGCGTCCAAGCCAATACCAGCCGTAGCGACACCCCCGAATAGGAGGAGAACTGCAGAACACTTTCAAAACTACGCGCGTGGGTTGCGCTCAAGTATAAAGGCAAACTACAAGCAGGACAGCCGCAATGACATCAGCGCGGTCGCCGTCTCCGCGAGTATAAAGAAGCCTTAATTGCCCATTTTCCTTACATTGCAGGAATGAGTGGAAACAGACTCTGTTTGTGTTTTTTTTTTTTTGTGTATCTACCTTTGTGTTGTTTATGAACAAGGGGGAATATTCTACCTTTCGCACGGAAGTCCTTTTTTTACATGCCTAGTTAGCGCACCTTTCAGCTTTTCACATTCTCTCGGCCAGACTTCTGACACACCCACTGTGTGCAACCTCTAAAGAGGTGTGCCTCATTGAAGTCTGAGGCTGGCTGTAAATCGTGGAGCATGGAGGTTTCCTGAGAGTTGTGAATGTCATTGAAATCCAATTGAAAAATAGAGCACATTTTATTTATGAAAATACCTAACATAGTGGCTGTGTTGTTGTTGGACATTGGCATTACTCAGTCTAACACTACATTTTGAAGGAGAATGTTTTTTTTTTTTTTTAATTCTGTGAGAAACAAATCCCAAAAAAGTAATTTAATCAGAATGCTGTGCTTATGATGGAACATATGTTTGGAGGTCCATCAGTGAAAAAGGGATGAATCAGCAGTGCCTGAACTTCCTTGTGACGTGGACTGGATGAGTCAATTTAACGTATTTGATGACAGGCCCAGATTTGACAAAGAACGCCCACATTTTAGGATTGCTCCATCCAACTTTGAAATTGGCTGCGCACCAATGCTCCTTATCGAACCTGCTCGAGTTCAGAGAATCTACAAAGTCGAAAAAAAAGACACTGCATGAAAATAGGTGTGCCAAGTTTGTGCTACTCAAAGAGACTCGGACTGTGATTGCTGCCAATGATGCCTCAACGTGTTGGGTAAAAGGTGTGACTATATACAGTATACTGTAAACATGATATCTGAGTATTTTTTAAAATACTCTTGTATACATTTAAAATAATATCGTGTGCAGAATATTGAAGAAATTTTAATATTTGTTAGAGCTGTACAGAAATTGTGCAAAAAAGTGTTATTTAATGTATAAAAGTGGAAATAGTTGGTGATCTGCCGTTTGTTATCCAAATAAAAACAGCACTAATTCACATCAACTCAGCCAGCCATGTCCTCTTGATTTGTGAAATGTCTTACATGCAAAACATGATCAAGAAAACTAATAAAGTCTGCTTTAATACTGTACTTTCAGGAGAAAATGCTCTCATAAAGAAACATCCACTGCCTATTAGAATATAACCTTTTTTTGTGATACAACTTGTCCCACAGTTTGGCTGACACTCAGGAGGAACCAAATGAAAGCCTTTATTTTAAAACATGGCAAACGGAAGCGTGCATTTCATGTATTAATACCACAGTGGTAGATGAATTATAACAGTCATGAAGACTCCTGTAAATCATTTCAATTCATTATGAGAATCAATGTTAAATAAATATGAACACAAATAGCAATACATCCACTTTTGTGAATTATGTTCACGTTTCCTCTGAATGTACAGGAAGCACTTTAATAACCTTCTTTATGTTTATTTTCAGTGACCAGTATAGACTTACCAGTCAGTCATTGTAATTGGCTATGCACCAGCAACTTTCTTTAGGCCAGCACAGTCTTATTACTCTGCTTTTTTCAGTAAATCCTGCACTGAAATTAACTTCATGTGGTTTTAGTTAGCAACACATACAGAATAAGTCTAACCAAAGCACTTGGATTAAATTTGGTTGAAGTGGACGAACCACCTGGAGTTTGGTTGTGTAGAAAAGAGTGTCGGAGTATTTTCCTGCGAGGTCTTGTTCTAGCAGTTCAGTCCTGCTATTGATCGGACTGCCACAGATGTATAGTGTATCACCTGGTGGAGACACGATATACCCATTAGCAACATGCAGTTAATCTACATGACAGCACTGTGTTTCTCATAAAGTGTGCTTTACTGTACTGACGAAAAAGAAGTTAATGGTTGCAAGACCTGAAATTGTAAATTCCTTTTTGTGTGTGTGTGTATGTAAAATTGTTTATCGTCATTGGGTTGTAAAGCGATACGTCTGAAGCTTTTATTTTTTTAATATTTAATAATTTTTTTAAAATTATTTTTTCAGGAAATGTCAATGTGAGTGTTTGGGTACGGTGAGTGATCTTGCCCATAAGACTGCCGTGTGCAGCATAGGTGTAGCGCTGGCATTTTATTTGAAAGGTTCTAAGGTGCATACGTCTAACGAGGAGGGAGCTGAGTAAGTTTGCATCAGAACCAGAGTCAATTAATACAGGTGTATGAATTTCTTGATCAGGAGAGCATAGTGTCACCTTAGGAAGAACCCGTGTAAGGTCTTCCTTAATGAAATTTAGACTCACCGCTCCCGTGCCCTTGTCACCGGCACCGGCAACCTTTACGTGACAGTTGCTCACGGAATGACCCAACTGCCCGGAATAGAAGCACCGCCCTTCCCTCAGCCGGCGTTGACGGGGTTCACCCGCGGTGATGCTAGCCAGTGGATTGAAACCGGAAACAGGGGATCTGCCTTGGTTTGGCTGGTCACCGAGGCTCGTCCTCCAAGTGCGCCCGTGACGCAGCCCTCCACCGAACTCCGTCTAGCTCGCGATCCAAAAGCCTTTTGTCAATCTTTACGGTGAGAGCGATGAGTGTCCAAGTCAGTCGGCAGGTCTCATGGGACCAAATGATCCTTGATGGCGGGGGATAGTCCTTGAAAAAAGGCATCGAGCAGTGCCCTATTATTCCACTGACTCTCAGCTGCTAGAATGCAAAACTCAATCGCGTAATCTAACACCCTGCGCTTCCCTTGTTGTAAGGTGACAAGGGAGCGAGCTGCCCACCGATCTGGTGTGGAAAACTGAAAAATGTGCTCCACAGTCTTTACAAAAAAAGCCCACGAAATACACGCGGTGGAATTGCGGCTCCATTCAGCAGTAGTCCACGCCTCCGCACGACCAGTCAGGTGGGAAATGACGAAAGCAATTTTTGCTCGCCCGGTAGGGAAGGCAGCTGCCTGCAGCTCAAAGTGGAGTTCGCACTGAGTGATGAACGGCTTAATATTCCCAGAATCTCTGGAGAACCTCTCCGGTCGAGAGAGCTGTGGGAAGACAGCAGCGGAGGTGGCAGGTGGTTGCATGGTGACTACTTCCCATGGAAACGTTGGTACCGTGGCGGTATCGGGTGTTGTGCAAACTGGTTCCTTGAATCATTTTCATAAGAACTTCAAACTGTGAGGCCACCTGTCTCATCATAATGTCCTGATGCTCTGACAGTCCCTTTAGATGAAGGTGGAGGGCAGCAAGCTGCTCATCCTGCTTCGAGAGGCGTTGACCCTGCGCTTGAAGGGCTTTGCGCACCGGGTCTGATGGGTCCATGTTATAGCCAGTTGGTTCTGTCATGAACGGAACAGAGGATAGGCCCCAAAAATGCACGACTCCAAAACAAATCGACAGTTTAAAAAAAGAGAGGTTTAATATACGGGCAGAGGTCGGTACACAGGCAAGCAATCCAAAAAAGGCAACAGTATCCAAAAACGTGAGGCAAAAAGGCGAGGTCGATAATCGGAACAGGGTCTAGTCTTACTGTGAGTCTGTGACGTGGAAACAAGGAATGCTGGAACGTGACGACAAGGTACAACGAACTGGCGACTAGAAAGAATGAAACACGAGGTTAAATGCAAGGGGTAATTAGGGTGAACGAGCCACAGGTGGTGAAGATGCTCTCAGGAGCAGGTGTGTACGAGACGGGGGAAACAACAACCGGAACACACACCCATGACATACACAATAGCAGGGCTTTCAATGCAGGGGACTGTTTGTTTGTACAGTAGCTATGGGTTTAACAAGCTAGTTAAAGTGAAACACGGACGACCTGTGCAGAGTGAAATGGATTTTTTTCCCAAGATTGTTGCATGGAGCATACACGTAAGATACGACAACAGAATACAAAGTGGAAGAGCATGTTCTGCTGACATTGTGCCTTGAGTATCTTCCCAGTATGCTATAACCATAACGAGTCCACACACAGCAAATTAATCTGACAATTCTTGCTATTAATCATTTGTTATTTGTTGATATTTTTGGTTGAGATACTCTGCATAAGTGACTTTGATTGTCACAACACACATACTGTACGTGTGGGGTATTACCCTAAGGCAGACTGCAGAAATGTCCTGAATCAGCACTTCTGATGATAGAATAGATTGTTTCTGTGCTCATTAACATGTGCTAAGGATTAAGGTGTCCCACGAGGAGGATGAGCAGACACAGTCATATTTCACCGCAGGGTGAATGTAGCCTGGGTGTTCTAGGATAAACTCCAGCTGTGACCTCATGTGGGATGCACTGATGAATATTCACATAGACATTCCAGTCAGCAGGGGCCAAATTGTTGCCATTACTTACATACCGTATCTGTCCTTTTTGTCCTTTTTTCTTTTTGAGTATGCGCTCTGCAATGCATTGAAGGACAAGAAAGGCATTCCTCCAATTTGAGCAATTTACATCATACCAGAATTTAAAACACACATTTAATGAGCCATAGAAAGGCTTAGACTAAAAAGCCCTGAGTAAACTCTGAGATGCATTTCATCTCTGCTTTGGTGCGCTGGTATTGGAGTTCTCTCTCCTGACAACAATTTAATGCACCACTAATATTACTGTAGGTCCCAAACCAAATCTCTCTGTGATGTGCAGTAACTTATTACTGACTAAGTTATGCTTATGACCTTTGGCCACAAACGCAACACTGGTCATACCACGATGTCACGATGATTATTTGTGGGATTTGACCATACCAAACCATATTATACCATACCATACCATACCATACCCAGAGGTGGGTAGAGTAGCCAAATATTGCACTCAAGTAAGAGTACTGTTACTTTAGAATAATATGACTCAACGGAAAGTAAAAAGTAGTCTTCCAAATACTTACTTGAGTTAGAGTAAGAAAGTACTCAATGAAAAAAACTGCTCAAGTAAAGAATAACTTGTGAGTAACTTCTGATTTATTATTTTTTAAAATCAGAACATGAACATAAAATAAAATAAAAACATAATACATGGGAGTTGACACCATTTATATTTTTAACTGCCCAAAAACCAACCAAAACCAAAAACTTACATTGGGCCCTACAAAAACATTATTTGCTTTAGTCGCTTAAATGACTTCATGAAGAAGCTGTTTGCTGAACAGATTTATTGATTGTGTGTGAACATAAAATAAAATAAAATAAAATAAAATAAAAACATAATACATGGGAGTTGACACCATTTACATTTTTAACTGCCCAAAAACCAACCAAAACCAAAATGACTCATTTTGATTGAGGCTGTGTGTGCGGTCATGTGACTGCCTTGTGTCATCTGATTGGTGAATTGTCAAATGACATTGGTGAACCCGTTTGATTGGCGCAACGAGCACCCTATGCGGAAGTCGAAGATGGAGTCTAAAAATAGACGCGGACATGAAGTTCAAACGAAGAAAGGACTCTTTGATGAGCGTAAACCAAGATTTCGAAGGGACCTCGTAATTACTTTAGGGTCCTAAGCGTCTCCTTGGGGGCAGTTTCACAGGAGAGTCGCTTGGAAGACTGCAGGTTATCAAAGTGTGTTTATCAATGTGGGGAGTCACTGTGTCACGTCAGTTTGCGGGGCGCATGTCCGCTATAACAGTATGATGATTTTTATTTTAAATGTCCAGGGTTTTCATTGCTTTGATAAGACCATTCTATGCTTTACATCAAGTGAAAGTTTCTTCTTTTTTCCCCACATTGTAAACTGTGATTTTGTTAATAATGTGGAACATACTCCCAAAGTAATATGCCCTTTATAAGTCTCAACTAAGTAACCTGAAAGAGAGAAAAAAAAAATCAAACCTATCATCTATCCATCCATCCATTTTCTGAGCCACTTATCCTCACAAGGGTCACGGGAATGCTGGAGCCTATCCCAGCTATCATCCCAGCTATCATCGGGCAGGAGGCGGGGTACACCCTGAACTGTTTGCCGCGTGGGGAGAACATGCAAACTCCACACAGGCGGGGCCGGGGATTGAACCCCAGTCCTCAGAACTGTGAGGCAGACGCTCTAACCAGTCGTCCACCGTGCCGCCCAGTCTTCACTCAATACATGTTAAATATATAAATGTTTAATTTGAAAACAGGAGTAAGTAAAATGATTAGAATGAGTAGACATAACAGAAGTATCTAAACATTAAATCTTTTCTCCTTTCCCCTTGGTTCCATTCAACTCCATGTTAAATGTACACAAGCCTTGCTAAACAAGCCTTGCTAAACAAGTGAAGTCCATAAAAATCCCCAATTTATACATCTCCTCTGCGAACTGTTTCATCCTGGTTGTCTGGCATCAGCATACCTCATAAAAATTACATGAATTACACTCTAACTATGTCTGTGAAATGGTCCTGTGTAGATAAAACATGAGGTGCAATTTAAAGACTTGTCATCTGAGGGCAATGAAAGTAGTCCTGCGTGGGAGGAACTTCTTCCAAATCTGGCTTCACATGACTTTAAAAAAATGAGTTCATAAAGAAGTCCAAACATACTGAACCACCCCACAGAAACTGTGTAGCATCTGCTGATTGGACACACCAGGCTCTATTTTTGTAGTCCGCGCAGCTGCGCTTGTGTGTAAAAACAGCCGCATCATTTTCGTGCAAGTGCAAGACTCACTGCACGTTTACCAATTTGGCAGACCCACTTGTGTCGGCACAGCGAGGGTGTGCTGCTGGAGATGTACTTTGTGGAGTGAGATTTCAGTGTCAGAAACTCCATTTAAACCACAGGTGTCAAACCCAGATATGGCCCACCGCATCACTTTATGTGTCCTGCAAAAGCAAATCATGTGTGTCAAATTCCATGATTCTTGCTAAAATCTGTACCGAAAATTTTAAAATGTCAAATGTAATGAATAATAAGGTTGATGTATTGCAAGCATTTTTTTGTTAACAAACATAAAAAAAACCATTGGACAAACTGTTATCCTTGACTTCTGATTTAAAAACTAGTTATCCATCACATTGTTGTGTAGTATATGTAATATTATGAAGAGGCAACTGAACTTTTGTATGGTTTCACAGTCAAAACGGACCTCCGAGGGAAACCATAACTAAAATGTGGCCTGTGACACAAATTTGTGTGACACCCTGATTTAAGCCCTCTGGGACCACGTCTAAGTTTTGGTGCAAGTGATCTAACGCGATTTTGGTGAATGTGATTGAGGCACAACTAGGCAGACAGACATGCAAGCTCCGTGGACGTGTTGTGTATGACAGACTTATTTCAAAAGCAGGCATCAAACCCTCTTAATCATTGTGGAGATTAATTCATTGAACGCATTATCATCGTTATTATATTTATTTATATTTATTTTAAATCATCTCACGTACTGGTGGGGGCAGGCGGGAACAAACGATCGTTGCAGGGGCTAGACACGTGAGGTCCGTGGACATATTTAAGTTGCCAGTGGTTTTCACCAGCTCATTCTGTATTCAATAAGGGTATTCAATGCTCCACTCATGCACGGATCGCTGCGTCCTCTTCCGACTATAGAGACGGTACCCTGCAAGAGTATTGTGCCGCTTTTAAAGGGAATGCGAGAAGCCGCTTCGATTGGACAAGATTGAAGTTGTCTGTGTACACACCCAGACCAGCTCAGATGTCCAACTTTTAAATGCGCCGGGGGTACGCCGGTTCACGGAATTACCAAAACCGGGTCTAGCCCGTCTCCTTGCAGAGTTATGCCAAACGCAGCGCTGGATTTAAGAGAGAGAAATAGAGCTGACTCTCTATATTCTTCACAATTTCTTTCTTACACAACAGACAGTGTAAATAGGCCACAGACACAGGTATTGATGCAAAAATGTAGTGTAAGGCAGGTTTCCAAGTCACTCACCTGACCTTGGCCTAACTAATTATGTTATTCATCTTTGGTCCTACGAATGCACAGGCTGGTAGGGCAAGACACACGCACATGCACACACGCACACACACGATTGCACGCATGTAAACAGTGTGTGGTCTCAAAGGAACTGTGTTTCTCACGCAATGAGCTCCGCCACCCTGACAACCATCATTAACTTCTAAATGTTTTCACGAGGATATGGACACACTGTCTCCATAACAAAAGTTGTCATAGTTTCACATAGTGTGTGCTTGTGTACAGTATGTATGTGCAGGTTATTGGCGAGGGCACGATAACATGGAGCTATGTGTATTATTTAGAGATGGATTGACAGCTTAAGAAAAATAGCTGCAGGTCTAATCAATTTGAATCTGCTTTATGTGTGTATGTGCTTGTCAGGTGAAGAGAGCAGCAGGCATCAGCAGCATTTCAGTCCAGTCAGCAGTGAGCCTGCCAGCGTCTGCACAAGCGGACTCATGAATAGATCAGTACCGTGGGTGTCTGCGCAAGCGTGTATCAGGATGCATTCTGCATTATTTCCGCCAAAAAGCGAAAATAACAGCTGTGATGTTGGTGACACCTTTACACCTTTTGAAAGCCCAACCACCAGTTGAATAAGTGGAACTGTAGATAAAGTTCATGGAGACGGTTCCAAAAATACAGATCAAATTACAAAACATACGGGGCCAGGTATTGCGCCTGAGTCTACATATAGGGTAACTTAAGTTTGCGTCTTATATTTGGTGAGACAGTACATAGTAAGTAATCCTGTACATTAGAGTATGACGACGCCAAACACCATCTCCGGGAGGCTAGTTGATTTCAGAACATTTCCCAAAATAAGTCTGTAAGTGAGCCGTTCTGAATTATCAGGATTGTGACACAACAATGCGGCTAAAATACCGCCTCTCACCCAGTTTTTCTACGCCCATGACTTGGCAGCTAGGCGAGGCGAATATCCACCATTTTTAAATGATGGTCTGGAGCACCATCATATCGACGTCAAAAGGTAGGCCTTGCTGCAGTGTTAACACAGAGTAGCCTTAGCTAATAGCGTGAGCATTTGATGGACAGCTCAGCTGTCAAACTGGAGTATTTGTGATTGACAGGGCCTATGCTCCCCTCCTTGAGCCGTCACCTTATCGTGGTGGAGGGGTTTGTGTGTCCCAATGATCCTAGGAGCTAAGTTGTCTGGAGCTTTATGCCCCTGGCAGGGTCACCCATGGCAAACAGGTCCTAGGTGAGGGACCAGACAAAGCACGGCTCAAAGAGCCCTTATGATGACGACAAAAAATGGACTCAGGTTTCCCTTGCCCGGACGCGGGTCACCGGGGCCCCCCTCTGATGCCAGGCCTAGAGGTGGGCCTCGAAGGTGAGCGCCTGGTGGACGGGCCTGCACCCATGGGGCCCGGCCGGGCACAGTCCAAAAGGGTAACGTGGGTGCCCCTTCCCATGGGCTCACCACCTGTGGGAGGGGCCATAGGGGTCGGGTGCAGTGCGAGATGGGCAGTGGCCGAAGGCGGGGACCTTGGCGATCTGATCCTCGGCTACAGAAGTGGAATGTCACCTCTCTGGCAGGGAAGGAGCCCGAGCTGGTGTGTGAGGTAGAGAAGTTCCGAGTATATATAGTCGGACTCGCCTCCACGCACAGCTTGGGCTCTGGTACCAGTCCTCTCGAGAGGGGTTGGACTCTCTTCCACTCTGGAGTTGCCCACGGTGAGAGGCGCCGAGCAGGTGTGGGTATACTTAATGCTCCCCGGCTCGACGCCTGTACGTTGGGGTTCACCCAGGTGGATGAGAGGGTAGCCTCCCTCCGCCTTTGGGTGGGGGGACGGGTCCTGACTGTTGTTTGTGCCTATGCACCAAACAGCAGTTCAGAGTACCCACGCTTTTTGGAGTCCTTGGAGGGGGTGCTGGAGAGCGCTTCCGCTGGGGAGTCCATCGTTCTGCTGGGGGACTTCAATGCTCACGTGGGCAATGACAGTGAGACCTGGAAGTGCGTGATTGGGAGGAACGGCCCCCCCGATCAGAACCCGAGTAGTGTTCTGTTTTTGGACTTCTGTGCTCATCATGGATTGTCCATTACGAACACCATGTTCAAGCATAAGGGTGTCCACACGTGCACTTGGCACCAGGACACCCTAGGTTGCAGTTCGATGATCGACTTTGTGGTCGTGTCATCGGACTTGCGGCTGTATGTCTTGGACACTCGGGTGAAGAGAGGGGCGGAGCTGTCAACTGATCACCACCTGGTGGTGAGTTGTCTCCGATGGTGGTGGAAAATGCCCGACCGACGTGGCAGGCCCAAACGTATTGTGAGGGTCTGCTGGGACCGTCTGGCAGAATCTCCAGTCAGAAGACTCCCACCTCCGACAGAACTTTGTTCATGTTCCGGGGGAGGCGGAGGACATCGAGTCCGAGTGGACCATGTTCCGCGCCTCCATTGCTGAGGCGGCCAACCGGAGCTGTGGCCGTAAGGTGGTCGGTGCCTGTCGTGGCGGCAATCCCCGAACCCATCGGTGGACACCAACGGTGAGGGATGCCGTCAAGTTGAAGAAGGAGTCCTATCGGGCCTTTTTGGCCTGTGGGACTCCTGAGGCACCTGATGGGTACCGGCTGGCCAAGCGGAATGCAGCTTTGGTGGTCGCTGAAGCAAAAACTCGGGAATGGGAGGAGTTTGGTGTGTTCCAACTACAGGGGGATAACACTCCTCAGCCTCCCTGGTAAGGTCTATTCAGGGGTCCTGGAGAGGAGGGCCTGTCGGGAAGTTGAATCTCAGATTCAGGAGGAGCAGTGTGGTTTTCGTCCTGGCCGTGGAACAGTGGACCAGCTCTACACCCTTGGCAGGGTCCTCAAGGGTTCGTGGGGGTTCGCCCAACCAGTCTGACATGTGTTTTATGGACTTGGAGAAGGCGTTCGACCGTGTCCCTCGGGGAGTCATGTGGGGGGTGCTTCGGGTGTATGGGTTACCGAAACCCCTGATACAGGCTATTCGGTCCCTGTACGACCGGAGTCAGAGTTTGGTCTGCATATCCGGCAGTAAGTCGGACTGCCCTTTGTCACCGATTTCGGTTCATAACTTTTATGGACAGACTTTTAAGGTGCAGCCGAGGCATAGAGGGGTTCCGGTTTGTTGGCCTCAGTATTGCATCTCTGCTTTTTGCAGATGATGTGGTTCTGTTGGCTTCATCAAGCCGTGACCTCCAACTCTCACTGGAGCAGTTCGCAGCGGAGTGTGAAGCGGCTGGGATGAGAATCAGCATCTTCAAATCTGACACCATAGTCCTCAGTCGGAAAAGGGTGGCGTGCCCTCTCCAGGTCAGGGATGAAATCCTGCCCCAATTGGAGGAGTTCAAGTATCTTGGGGTCTTGTTCATGAGTGAGGGAAGAATGGAACGGGAGATCGACAGGCGGATAGGTGCAGCGTCTGCAGTGATGCAGACTTTGTATCGATCCGTTGTGGTAAAGAAGGAGCTAAGCCGAAAGGCGAAGCTCTCGATTTACCGGTCAATCTACGTTCCTACCCTCACCTATGGTCACAAACTGTGGGTCGTGACCGAAAGAACAATGTCCTGGATACAAGCGGCCGAAATGAGTTTTCTCCGCACGGTGTCTGGGCTCTCCCTTAGAGAGAGGGTGAGAAGCTCGGTCATCCGGGAGGATCTCAGAGTAGACCCGCTGCTCCTCCACATCGAGAGGAGCCAGATGAGGTGGCTGGGGCATCTGATTCGGATGCCTCCCAGACGCCTCCCCGGTGAGGTGTTCCGGACACGTCCCACCGGGAGGAGACCCCGGGGACGACCCAGGACACACTGCTGAGACTACATCCTTCGGTTGGCCAGGGAACGCCTCCGGATCCCCCCCAAAATAGCTGGATGAAGTGGCTGGGGAGAGGGAAGTCTGGGCGTCCCTGCTAAAACTACTGCCCCTGCGACCCGACCTCGCATAACCGGTAGAAAATGGATGGATGGATGGATGGATATTTGAGACAAAGATTACAACAGTACACGTATTTACTTAAATCTTTAATTATAAAACCTTATACAGTAATTAACATTTATTATACAGTAATTAACATTAATCAACATTGCCTTCTGAGAGAGGCGAAGAGGCTGGTGTTGGTGGCGGAGGAGAGGCTCTAACTTGACTCGTAGAGGCTTTAGGTTCACTCGGAGACTCTTCTGCTGGAGGCGCTGATGGTGTAGCTGGGGTTTTTAACTTAGAGAAAAACATGGTGATCGAAAAGTTTCACTTTTTCGCTGATGGTTATCATCTTCTTCTTCCTCTTGGGCGCCCCGGAGGAAGCTTTCGCAGTGGCACAGCGCTTCGGCGCCATTGTAAAGGCTTGCTTAACTTATTAATAAAATTATCGCTTCAACAAAAAAAGGTATTGCGAACTCAACAGCGTGGACGAGACTGGCGAGACACAACAAGGGAAGATGTTGGGTGAGGCTGCGATGATGCGCAAACAATCAGCTCATGGGATAAATCCACTCGTGCTCTCATTGGTCGATGTCGCGCCGGGAACCAATCACGTGTCTTGTATGAGTGCCCGTACAGTACAGGCATGTACAAAGCCTCTGAGTCAACTCATCTCTTTGTTTGGCATGCAGGGAAACCTTCTCTCGTGCGCATCAACATGAAACAACGCGTCTTTCCGTAATATGGCTGCCTGTATGGCTGTTTTTTTTTTTTATGAATATTTTGGAAAAATTCCGCAAAGCACTGAAGCCGCAAAACATGAAGCGCGAAGTGGCAAGGGAACACTGTATATCCAACACGTTCATCAAAACATATTAGTGGGGAAACAAGCATGCAGCAAGCAGATCAATGGCAGGGCTGCTGATCTATTGTTTGCTTGTATTAATATTTGATATTAGAATTAAAACCAGGTAGCAGGAAAGCAAGCAGAATCTTCATGGGTTACAAATTTGATTGTTTTCATAACGAGGGGCTTAAGGGGATTTAAAAATAAGAGGATGTTATTGAGAGTTTTTTTTTTTTTTTAGGAGACTGATGAGCTGCATGGCAAATTACTTCTTTTACAGATTTGTTTAAAGTGTATTGATGTTAGCAAACATTGATCTCACTGCAGACTGCAGCAGAGTATAATATTAGGATGCCAAATGTTAGTCGGGAAATCCCCTTCTTATTGTTATATGTTTTCCTTTTCCAAGAATATGTTCCAATGCAGTTTGCACCCCAACAGGGGGCTGCAAGTCATTATAGGTGCATATTCGCCAATTTTACACAACAAAGTTTGTTGTCAGTCACCTTATTAGCACTTACGTTAAATCAAGCATCCAAAGAAAACAGTTCTTTCTGCCTGAGGACTGAAGAACTGAGTCACACCCCAGACTTCTGTGCAGGCAGCGTGTATTTAGTTCCCACTCAGAGGCATAATTAATGTGAGAGTTAATGGTTGGCTGTCTCTATATGTGCTTTGTGATTGACTAGGAACCAGTCCAGTTTATGATGCTTCTTTGCCTGATGCGAGCTAGGGTAGACTCCCCACAACCTTCAACATTATAAGCAGCACAGAAAAATGGATGGGAAGAATGAGTGTGCAGATCTGTCCAGGTCATCTCACTTCCTTGACTTTATTGTGTGGAATAAGGCTCAAATTCTGCTGTGTGGTTGGATGCGGCAGCCCTAATGGGGTAAAGAGCCCAAGTTGCTCAGCTTCTAAACCTCAGAATTGACAAGGCAAAACCCGGAGGCATACGGCATAACGGTGCTGAATGCTGTTGCATGTGGATCCATCAAACAGCTATGCAGCAAGGTCAATGGTAGAATTTTAAGAGAAGTACTGCGTAGTAGAAAACTGGAAGGTCTGACAGAAACTGAAATGTGATTGGAATGTTGTTTAGTCACCTTAACTGCGGCTACTCAGATCAACTAATGGGTGTCAACACAACTGACTTAGGTTTTTTTTTTGTGCCTGCATCAGTTAGAGTCTTTAAACAACAACGACAAAAATTTCCTACTTCTGTTTCTGGTCAGTGCAGATAATCCATCATCCATTCTATTCCGCTTCATCGAGGGGGAGCAAGAGCCTAGCCCAGCTAATTTTTGGGAAGAGGCAGGGCACACCCTGGACTGGTTGCCAACCAATCTCAGGGCCCATATAAACCGTTAACACTCACATTCACATCTATTCATAAATTAGAGTCATCAAGTAAACCTAAATGCATGTTTTTGAACGGTACTAGGAAGCCGGATTATCAATAGAAAACCAGTGAAGCTCATTTCAACATTATTTATTGTGGTAAATTTTTAATACAAACATCTTTTAACACTTTCATGCCAGTGAAGGTTAAATTCTTAATTGCCTGTTACTGTAACATTGCCTGTACAGTTAATAAAGGTTATACAATGGTGGTGAGTTCCATTATTTCCATAGGCTAGTTCGGGGGACATTTTACAATTTGAAACAGTTCCCAGATGTTTTCACATAAGGTAGGTGACCTTTTTTAGTCTAAAAAATGTGAAGGATTAAAAAATATATTAATAGTTACATAACACTTAACATCCACTTGCAACACTGTGGTTGAAATTACTCAATTTTGGGGTAGCTATTCTTTCTGATGCAAATGAGCCATTATTCACCACCCCAGAGTGGTGAAAGAAGTCCAGTGTGTGGAGAAAAAAACGAGTGCCCATTCAAAGAGCTATTGTATATTCAATCGTGGGGGCAGTACTTCATAATCAAGCCACCAGTTACACTTGTCAATTAGTGTTCGAATCCGTGCATGTGGGGCATGCAGCATAGGCACTGTCCATCCATCCATCCATTTTCTACCGCTTATCTGAGGACGGGTCGCGGGGGCATCAGCCCCAGCAGGGATGCCCAGACTTCCCTCTCCCCAGCCACTTCATCCAGCTCTCCCGGGGGGATCCCGAGGCGTTCCCAGGCCAGCCGAAGGATGTCGTCTCTCCAGCGTGTCCTGGGTCGTCCCCGGAGTCTCCTACCGGTGGGACATCCCCGGAAAACCTCACCAGGGAGGCGTCCAGGAGGCATCCGAATCAGATGCCCCAGCCACCACATCTGGCTCCTCTCGATGTGGCGGAGCAGCGGCTCTATTCTGAGATCCTCCCGGATGACCGAAAAAAAAAAAATCATTAAAAAAAATCATAAAAGTTATGAACAGAATCGGTAACGAAGGGCAGCTTTGCCGGAGTCCAACCCTCACCAGAAACAAGTCCGACTTACTGCCGGATATGCGGGCCAAACTCTGACTCCGGTCGTACAGGGACTGAACAGGGGGTTCGGAACCCCATACTCCCGAAGCACCCCCCCACAGGACCCCCCAAGGGACAAGGTCGAACGCCTTCTCCAAGTCCACAAAACACATTCAGACTGGTTGGGCGAACTCCCATGCATCCTCGAGGACCCTGCCAAGAGTGTAGAGCTGGTCCACTGTTCCACGGCCAGGACGAAAACCACACTGCTCCTCCTGAATCTGAGATTCAACTTCCCGACGGACTTTTCCTCCCCATCCATACAATCATCATCCTCTTGGTTGTTCATGTTGATTAACTTCATTGACAGAGGAGTCAATTAGTTTTTAGATCTGATCTATTTGCATAGTGGTGCCTTGCATCTTCACCCAGATCTTTTATTTCTGATTTTTTTATTTTAACTGTTAGGTTTCCCAACCACCTGGCAAGCCCATTTCTTATTACAGAGTCTATACTTGCTCTGTACTACCTAGTGTGATTTACGTCAAAAGATGTAGAGAAAGCCTATGACAGGGTTCCCAGAGAGGAACTGTAGTGCTGCATGAGGAAGTTTGGAGTTGCTGAGAATTGGTACAATACAGTGCCACCAGAAAGTATTCATACCCCTTCACGTTTACCACATTTTGCTATGTTACAGATCTATTCTAAAGCTGATTTGAGTATAGTTTTCTTTTAAAAAATCTACATAAAATATCCCATAATGACAAAGTAAAAACATATCAGAAATTTGTATACATTTCTAAAAAATGTAAACATTCAAACATAATAGGTACATAAGTAGTCACACCCTTTGCTATGACACTCAACAACTTGAATGGAGTCCATCTGTGGTAAATTCAGTTGATTGAACATCATTTGGAATGGCACACATCTGTCTATATAAGGTCTCATAGTTGGCAGTGCATATCAGAGCAGAAACCATGCAATGAAGTCTAAGGATTCGTCTGCAGACCTCCGAGACCGGATTGTGTCAAGGCTCAAATCTGGGAAAGGATACAAATGCAGCATTGAAGGTCCCGAAAAGCACTGTGTCTCGATTATTCGGAAATGGAAGACGTTTGGAACCACCAGGACCCTTCCTAGATCTGGCTGTCCGACCAAGCTGGGGCCTTGGTCAGAGAAGTGAACAAGAACCCTATGGTCACTAAGGCGGAGCTACAGTGTTCCCTTGCGGAGATGGGAGAACCATCCAGAAGGTCGATCATTGCTAATGCACTCCACCAATCAGGCCTTTATGTTAGAGTGGCCAGACGGAAGCCACTTCTCACTAAAAGGCACATGACAGCCCGGTTGGAGTTTGCCAAAAGGCACCTTAAGGATTCTCAGACCTGCTGAAACAAAATGCTCTGGTCTGATGAAACCAAAATTGCAAGCATCAGCTCATCACCTGGCTCATACCATCTCTCCTGTGAAGCATGGTGGTGGCAGCATCATGCTGTGGGGCTGTTTTTCTGCTGTAGGAACAGGGCGACTAGTCCGCATAGACGGTAAGATGACAGCTGCCAAATACAGAGAAATTCTTTGAGATAACTTGCTCCAGAGTGCTTTGTAACTCAGACTAGGGCGTCGATTCACCTTCCAACATGACAGTGAGATAAGATAACAAAGGAGTCTTTTCAGGAGCAGCTCGTAAATGTCCTTGAGTGGCCCACCCAGAGCCCATACTGGAATCCAATCAAATATCTCTGGAAAGACCTAAAAATGGTTGTCCACCGGCGCTGCCCATCCAACCCGACTGACCTTGATAGGCTCTGCAGAGAAGAATGGGAGAAAATGCCCCAAAACAGGTGTGGCAAGCTCGTCGAGACATACCCAAGACGACTTGAGGCTGTGATTGCTGCCAACAGTGCTTCAACAAAATATTAAGCCAAGGGTGTGAATACTTATGTACCTATTATGTTTAAATGTTTACATTTTCAATACATTTACACAACTGTCTGAAAATATGTTTTTACTTTGTCATTATGGGATATTTTAAGTAGATTTTTTGAAAAGAAAACTATACTCAAATCAGCTTTAGAATAAGTCTGTAACATAGCAAAATGTGGAAAAAGTGAAAGGGTGTGAATACTTTCTGGTGGCACTGTAGGTCAGGGCATGTATAAGAGCTGTCGGACTGCGGTGAGGTGTGCTGTCGATGTGACAGAGGAGTTTAGGGTGTAGGTGGGACTGCATCAGGGATCAGCTCTGGGCCCCTTCTTGTTTGCTGTAATGAAGATAGGCTGACCTATAAGGTTAGACTAAAATCCCTATAGACCATGGTGTTCACAGATGACAGTTTTATCTTTTGTGGAAGCAGGGAGCAGTTTAGACGTTTAGAAAGATGGAGGCATGCACTGGAAAGGAGAGGAATGGAGATTTGCCAAGATAAGACAATGTATTTACATGAATGAGATGAGGGGGAAGAGTGAGAATACAGGTAGGAGAGATAGCACCAACTTAGGGTCAACAGTCCAGAGCAATGGTGAGTGTGGAAAGGATGTGAGGGCCAGCCATTATGTTCGGCTTGGAGACAGTGGCACTGAAGACGACAAGAGGCTGTGCTGGAAGTGGCAGAGATGAAGGTGTTTTGGTTCTCTTTTGTAGTGACCAAGTTGAATAGGATAAGAAATGATCACATCAGAGGGACAGTCAAGTTTCCAAGTTTTGGAACCAAAGTTGGCCCCGTCACACACCGAGCTGAACTGTTGTGCAGTGTGCTGGGTTCAGCCACTAGTTTTCATTAGTGGCAGACTGTCAGCCACTGGTATTGCTGCAAAATTCAAAAATTGAATTGCCGGTGAAAGGTGTCGCAATGTCGCAGATATAACGGCCAATCAAAAATGCCATGTTGTATTATGTAAGCTTTCACAATCAAAATATACAGTATGTTTCTGGTTATAAGCAAGAGGCAGCTGGCCGCAGTGATTGCCAAGCCTTACTACGAAAGTATAATACAGTATACACAGTACGTATAGTGTGTTTTACAACAATACTTCCTGTAGCTACTGTATATTTATAACTCCGTATATACCTCTGGATGAAATAGCGAAGCTTGAAGAGTCTCTCTCACCAAATGCAAACGAACCTTCACAAAAAAATTAGGTTAGCATGAACAAAGCAACATTCAGATAGCTGCCAACAGCTGGACAAGTACGAGTACAGTCAGTCCATCAATAGGGCGATCATTGCCAATAGCCTCTTAAAATATTCACACTCACTCTACTTTTATTTCTCTTTTATTGTCGACAATTGCACTATGTTGTTAGTGGCTCAACTAAAAAAAAAAAAGTACAGTGTATGTGGGGCCTCAAAAGGTATCCTGATACACACACCCAGGGTCACAGTTTTTCCATTATAGCGAGTTGGTTGTATGTGTGTAGGTCAATCACCTGATGGGTGGGGTCCGGTCACGACGATATTTTTTTATGTATTTGTCCAGTTTAGTCGCTTTGGCAGCGTCTCTCAGTGTGTGAGTGTGTGTGTGAGTGTGTGTGTGTGTGTGTGTGTGTGTGTAGGGGGAGGGGGCTTATATAGACCATAATTAGATGGTTTGGACACATTTAGAGGAGTGATAGTACATATATTGACAGAAGAATGATGAGGCTTGAGCTGCCAGGCAAAAGAGCGAGAGCAAGACCTAAGAGAAGGTTGGTAGATGTAGAGAGGGAAGAAAATTAGGGCAGATGGTGTTGAGAGGAAAATGCAGTCGATGAGTGATAGGAGGGTGCGGTGTGGTGACCCCTAACGGGACAAGCAGAAAGAAAAAGATTAGCATTCTATTTTGTTTAAAAAGATGCCTGTGGATATTCTCATTCATTCAAGTCATTTAATTCCCAGGGCATTGAATCGATCACAGCTGGACTGTTTTTGTCTTAGAAGATGTTTTGCCTCTCATCTGAGTAGGCTTCATCACTTCATGCAACAAGGCGTAAGGCTTCTTTATACTCGTGCGGACGGCGACTGCACTGACGTCACTGCGGCTATACCCCACGCAGTTTGTCTTTAAACTCGAGCGCAACCCACGCGCGCTGTTTTGAAAGGGTGCTGCAGTTCTCCTCCAAGTCG
Organism: Phycodurus eques; assembly: GCF_024500275.1. NCBI lineage: Eukaryota > Metazoa > Chordata > Actinopteri > Syngnathiformes > Syngnathidae > Phycodurus > Phycodurus eques. Next base: position 11,293,114 of record NC_084529.1, on the reverse strand, counting down.
GGGGTGTCGCTACGGCTGGTATTGGCTTGGACGCCACTAGTTGGAGTTTCCTCTGCATTTTGTTTGGCCATTTCCGGTAGCCGTTTTTACTTTCCTTTCTGGAACAAGGACCAAAGCAACAACAATGGCGACCGTGGAAGAGGGTCTACTAGAACAAATGGACCTAGATGACCAGATGATACGCTTAATTATGCTGCAAAATTGATCGAGAAGGCAGCGGCGTTGGTGCTATGTGGAACCAGGAGGAACGCTGATTACGTCATCACAGAATGTGACTAAAATGGACCAATCACGAGAGATGATCTCCGCGGCATTCTACGTGCAGCAACAATTTTTGGTGTGTACACGTCAAGCGACGCAGAGGGTCCGCGCTGGCCAATTCGTCGGTCACGTGATGCAATTCGGGCGTTGTTGGCCGCGCGAGCGCTTGAGTATAAAGAGGCCTTTAGTTAGACCAGAACTAGCCAGAACGTTTTGCATGAACAGCCTGCTCAGATGAGAGGCCAAAGTTCTTCTAAAACAACAAAAACAGTTCAGTTGCCATCAAGTCACTGCATTGAGAATTTGGTTTAAAAAGAAAGTTTAAGTTCATTTAGGTTCGGTACATGTAATGACAGATATATAACTTATATTTTATGTACCGTACAGTGTCGAATTTAAGAAAAAGAAAAAATGCAATAACAAATATATTTGTGACTTTCACAAAAAGAGCCTGATATAATTAGTAAGTAAAAAATAAGTGAAGATGACATTTAATTCTTCACTTTGATATCCGAAGGTAATCAGAAGTGGTTAAATCATGTTGAATATTGGTGGGTGGACCCAATCATGCAATACATGCAGAAGGGAGAGGGAATAATGCAAATGAGGCCATAATGGGAGTCAACTATTGATTGATATAGCTCTCAGTATAATGCACTGCATATCGCACCATCTCGCCCATCATGGCAGACAATCAACAGCTTTGCTCTAGACAGACAAAAAAGTAATTTGAATTTGAAGGAAGAATTTTTCCTCAATATCTGCTCTCACTGGCCTTGTTGTGTTCAAAGTATTCCGCTCCTTACATGATGAATGTAACTGTTCTCAACCAGTCTGGAAATTCAAGACCCATAATTGAAATAGCTGACAAATGCTGAATTTGCAAACATAAACAGTCACAGTACAAATAGTCACAGTACACACACGTCAAAAGATCCAATGAGAAAAAAAATATGCCTTTAACAAAGTTATAAATAATCCTCAGTTTTGATGGAGTCTTTTAGAGTGGTAGTAGTAGTAGTTTGCAGTGAAGTAAAAATGTACTGTTTCATACTGAGATGTGTTAATAATGCTTCCCCCCTAAGATTCTAACCAAAATAATCTAACACTATATTTCAGAATGATGCAGTGCAGTTGTACATAGTAACTGGCTACCGCAAGTGAAACAAAAACTTCTTTTAAATTAAGACCTTGCTGATAGTGTCAACCAAAATTAAGCATTATTAACTTTGTAAAGGTTTTTGATAATGTTTGCCAGTTTAGGTCCTCATAAATAATAATAATAATAAAATAAATAAAAAACTTGATGGAGAGCAGTAAAGCCAATAATCTTTAGAGTACATGAACAACCCTGCTTTTAATCAATAGGTTTCTGTAGGGGGAAAAACACTGATGGAAATGGAGAAAGGGGCTGGTTGATTAAATGTTAAACAGTGTCACACTGTTCTGTTGATGCAGCGGATGACCCAATTAGCATCTCCTGTTCACTTGCCAGCATCAAACTGCGTTTACACTCTGACGTGTACTTGTCATGACAAGAGAGTTCTGGGACAGTCAAACTCTTTAGCAGTGTTATTCCTGCTGTTTTGGACAGTATTTATGACATGATGTGCCCAGGCTTGGCACTGGTGTCTTCACCAGTCACTCTCGATGAGCAGCTACTCCCAATAAGACTGGATCAGCTTCCTTTACGACTTACTATTCCTTTTGTCACGTTGCCTATGTTTTATATGGAATAAGTGAGTGCTGGTACTTAAGAGCATCACTGTATCAGACTACATGACTAAACCCCTGTGAAATCAGAAACATGTTTATAGAAAAGGGTATCAAATTTATCGTTGGTCATTTTTAGTGTACGACCAGCCAATATTTTAGTCTAATATTCTTCAAACCGTGGGCAGTTTTTGCTCTTTGTTGAATCAAGAACACTATTGATTTCAGGTGGTATTTGATAGTTGATGTCGGTGTGCATCTAAATAAATTCTAATATTGTAACTCACACGTTATATGATTTCGTTAAACACATACTTTTCAGATGGGAAATTCCTTCCTAATTGTAATGTGGTTGTTTCTTATGTTAAATAAAAAATAAAAAATGAAATCGATGAGCGATTTAGTATTTGAATTTGTTGGAAGATATAATCATCAAAAGTATATATATATATATACATATATATATATATATATATACATATATACATAATAAAACCATAAATTATTTCACTCTGTGTATGAAAATTATTAAACTACATTAAAATTGAACTTCTGAAATGAATTAAGTCACTGATGGTGTAGTGGTTCAGTTCCCACTCAGTGACGGTGTGAATGTGAGTGCGAATGGTTGTCCGTGTCTATATGTGCCCTGCCACTGACTGGCAACCAGTTCAGGGTGTAGTCCGCCTTTTGCCCGAAGTCAGCTGGGATTGGCTCCAGTCCCCTTCGACCCTGAACAGGATAAGCGGTGTTGAGAATGGATGGATGAAATGAATTACATTATCCATGAAAATCAAATCAAATTTATTGAGATTCAGCTGCATTTAAGGATAAAGGTAATCTGTGACGTTCGTCTACACGACAGCACTTGCAACTTTCAATGGGTTTATCTCACTCTAAAGTTGGTGAATGTTTTCATGCACTCTTACCCGTAACAGTTTTGCAGTCGTACTGTGTAACGGACACGCCATTAAAGATGAGACCCAGCAAACCCCAGTCTCATGCTGTTCCGCATACCTGCCTCGGCTGCCCCACTTAGCCAGTCTGCGTACACAAGACATCTAAGGAAAGTGGAGTGGGGGTGGCCTTTGGTAAGCCTTTATTGGGCACGCTCGTTCGACCAACTTGCCGAAGAAGCCCCACCTCTCACCACGGGCTCACGGGCAAGCTCCGTTGGGAAGAAAGCGGGCGGCGCACATCTGCTCCAGCGTGTCCTGCATTGGAACTCTTTTTCCTGCTCTTCTTTTTTCTTCTTCCTCTTTTTCAGCCAAATCCACCGGTTCCCCGTGTGGTCCGGACTGGCCAAACTATCAGGTGATTAACCAGCCTGTCTGAATTGTGTTCTACGCACGTAAATCCAATTTGCGGTCTACTAAAAGTACAGATTAGTGCATATTTGGGTTTAAATTAACGAGAACAGGAACCCCCAGCTATATGCATTGTCAATGCACGCTAGGTCTCCTTTGCCAAGTTTTATCTGGCCTTTGTTTTGCTTTTCCCTGCATTGTTTCCCTGTAGATTCCCATGTTAGATCTCATTAATTTTTCGATACAAATCCACTACCTGTATCATTTGTGTGTGTTTGGGTTCGACAAAAGACCTCTGGTTATCAAGAACTCTTATCCAATTCCTGTAGCAACCTTCAGATTACGAGACATAGAGGTTTTCGTTGCTTTGTCCTGACGTTTTACACATCGAAAAAGAGACACAGTGTCCCTTTTTTGAGATAAAATAATTTTATTTTAACGCTTAAACTTAAAATCACCGAAAGTAACGCAGGCGTTGCTCCCGGCTTATTCTTTTCTCCTAAATGAATTACATTTTTATCCAAACCAATATACGCTATAACTGTATGTACCTGTACTTAATTAACCTGCACTGACAATTCAAATGACACAACCAGCGAGGGGCTACTCTCTGCCCCCCTTGATGTGAAGTGCATCTCCATTAAGGACACACTAGAGGGCTTTACAGGGTGCTCAGCTTGAGAAAAACAAATAAACCTTAACACTTGACACTTAGTATAATGCAGACCTTTGCCAACACTAAACATCCTAAAAATGTCTGACCTATTGGACTGAAAAATGTCACATGCAGGAAGATACTTTTTCACACTGTATCACAATCAGTGTTGCCTCAGTTAGCTTGAAAACGTTACTGAGTTCTTTTAGTGATTGCTTGATCTTAAAAGTAATTTAGTTACTTTACTGATTAGTTTGATTTCAAAAGAAACTAAGTTAGATGACAAGTCATTTTTAATTACTTTCGGCAGGAATATCACTTATCCACAATACAAAAAGAGCATGATCTTAACCCTACCCATCCATCCATTTTCTGTACCACTTCTCCTCACTAGGGTCGCGGGCTGCTGGAGCCTATCCCACCTATCTTCGGTTGAGAGGTGGGGTACACCCTGAACTGGTCGCCAGCCAATCGCAGGGCACAGATAAACACTCACATTCATACTGTACCTACGGGCAATCAAGTCTTCAATGAACCTACCATGCATGTTTTTGGGATGTGGGAGGAAAACGGAGTACCCGGAGTAAACAGAGGTCCTCAGAACTGTGAGGCAGATGTGCTAAACAGTTGTCCACCGTGCCGCCTAACCGTACCCATTACACAAAAGTTACAGAATGACATCAGAAATTGATAAAGAATTAGCCAGCCAGGGCACGGTGGCCGACTGGTTAGAGCGTCAGCCTCACCGTTCTGAGGACCCGGGTTCAATCCCCGGCCCCGACTGTGTGGAGTTTGCATGTTCTCCCCGTGCCTGCGTGGGTTTTCTCCGGGCACTGCGGTTTCCTCCCACATCCCAAAAACATGCATTAATTGGAGACTCTAAATTGCCCGTAGGCATGACTGTGAGTGCGAATGGTTGTCTGTTTGTATGTGGCCTGCGATTGGCTGGCAACCAGTTCAGGGTGTACCCCGCCTCCTGCCCGATGACAGCTGGGATAGGTTCCAGCGCGCCCGCGACCCTAGTGAGGATAAGCAGCTCAGAAAATGGATGGATGGATGGATAGCCAGCCAGTAAACAACAATATAACCTCTTGCTTTGCACATTTTGCAAAAACTAAACAAAAAAACAATCATGGCACCTCTCTTGTTGGCTAGCCTCAGCTATGAAATGGGTAAAATTCTTTATAAGTGCCTTTTAATATGAGATACTTTAATACATTTTTGCTACACAAAGGCCCGTTTAACCCAACACAACCTACATAAGATCCTGGTACAAAAGGTTCCTGTGTTACAGTATTGACATTTCTATATAATGTCTTTAACATGGAAACAAAGGACCACTTCTTCTGTTTTGCAGGAGGTAAGTGCCTTGGTTGAGAGCACCTTGTAGGGTGCTGCATGCTCACACCTTCCCATATCCATTGGGAGAACTGAATCGGGTACCCTTCAGTCACAGGCTGCATAGTTAAGCTTTTTGCATCACATTAGCTCCATTAATACGATTCAATCTCATCACATCAGCTCCATTAATACGATTCAATCTCATGAAGTCATACCAGCAGAATGGCTTTAGTGGGGTGTGATGATTGACACCTGTGAGGCTTTTATGTATGTATTGTTTAGTATTCATATGTTGATGTGTTTTTAATTGTCATCATTCTTCATTCTTTCACCTCAGCCCTTCAGACTTGGTAAATCAACAGGCAGCTAGTCATTGGTGTGTGTTGCCTGTCAGCACATATGAGTTTCCAGTTAAACGAGTTGAGAGATGAGATGAATTGTGACGTGAATAAAGACACATTCACTGCACCTCTTCAGGAGCCATGCACATGAGGTGATGGCACTACGATGATTTAATTTTCATCTTTAATTGAATATTTTGGTTATTTTTTTTGTAAAAAGTAATGTCACAGTTGTAAGTAAAGTGTTTTGTTATTGCATGGATGTGCTTTCTCCTTGTCTAACTTTCCAGACTTGAGTACTATTTGTCTTGCGCATTTGAGGAGCTACTAGGCATTGTGTTTCTTAATTGAAGAGAGGATGAGGAAGATATTCTGAATTTAATGAAAGGAAGACAAAATTGTGTGATGGTAATATCTTTTATTTAGAGTTATTTTACCACTGCTGCTCAGCCTTGACTCTCATCAATTCACCACTACAGTACTTAAAAGCTAAAATAGGATCATCTTAATCAAACAGCAATGCTTTTGTCTCAGTAGGGAGCTGCTCCTATGCATGGAATCCTAGATTGCTGTGATAGTAGAAGACAGAAATTAATTACGCCAATTTAAAAATATGGTGAGTGGTTAGCACGTCTGCCTCACAGTTCTGATGTTGGAGGCTCGAACCTCTGCTCCAACTTTCCTGTGTGGAGTTTGCAAGTTTGCATCTGGGCACTTAGGGTTCCTCCCACTTTCCAAAAGCGTGCATGTTAGGTTAATCGAAGACTCTAAATTGTCCATTGCTGTAAATGCGAGTGTAAAAGGTTGTTTTTCTATATGTGCCCTGCCATTGACTGGTGACCAGTCCAGGGTGTACGCCGCCTCTTGCCCAAAATCAGCTAGGATAGGCTTCAGGTCGTCCATGACCATAATGAGGACAAGTGCTATAGAACAGTGATTCCCAACCAGGGTGCGGTGGCACATTAGTGTGCCGTGGGACGTTTTAAGCCCCCATTTGGGGGACCTCAAGCACCCCTAAATTGAATCAGAGCACCCCTTAAATTTCAGATTTTTATTATGATAATTAATTTTTGGAACTGTATCTCTTTATATACAAGCCAGACAAGTATATTGTATACAGTACTTTATCTTGCCTGCCAGGAGCTCAGCACCTCAAAACCTCTGATCCGAGAAGCACCCCTAAATTGAATCAGAGCACCCCTTAAATTTCAGATTTTTATTATGATAATTTATTTTTTTGGGCGGCACGGTGGCCGACTGGTTAGAGCGTCAGTCTACAGTTCTGAGGTGCGGGGTTCAATCCCCGTCCCCGCCTGTGTGGAGTTTGCATGTTCTCCCCGTGCCTGTGTGGGTTTTCTCCGGGCACTGCGGTTTCCTCCCACATCCCAAAAACATGCATTAATTGGAGACTCTAAATTGCCCGTAGGCATGACTGTGAGTGCGAATGGTTGTTTGTTTCTATGTGCCCTGCGATTGGCTGGCAACCAGTTCAGGGTGTACCCCGCCTCCTGCCCGATGACAGCTGGGATAGGCTCCAGCACGCCCGCGACCCTAGTGAGGAGAAGCGGCTCAGAAAATGGATGGATGGAATTTATTTTTGTAACTGTATCTCTTTATATACAAGCCAGAAAAGTATATTGTATACAGTACTTGGTTGAAATGTATTTTTTCCAGAACAAAAATACAGCACCCCCTTGCCTCAAAATGGTTTGTTCCACCCAGTCCTTCTCACATTTCTTATCTCCTACCACTTAAAAACAACACTATTATCATGAACCATTCCTCAGTTTTGCTGCATTTAATCGTAGCTCACTGTTTATGTTGTTAGGTAGGATTGAGGTAAAATTTTTTCGAGCTAAGAAACGTTTCAGGTGGTCAGAGACAACCCCCATTGACCTCTGCTTGAATTGGATTCAGAGAAGCTGGCTGTTGTGTCCTGTACAATGTTCGTATTTTAAATCCACTCCATTCCTCTTTTGCTGAGGCTCAACATTTAAATAACCGTTATTAGATTTGATGATTTAGTCACAGGCTTTCCCCAAAAGTGATATGCTTCTCTTTCTTAAATGTGGGAACTAAATTGCATTAAAATACTGTAAACAAAACAATGAATTTTATCTTGCCTGCCAGGAGCTCAGCAGCTCAAAACCTCTGATCTGAGAATCGCCCCTACAATCAGAATAGGAATGCCTTTATTGATTGTTATCAAAATTGAAGTTGATCCATCAATAATATCAAGACACAGTAACAGTATTAAAACATACTCCTTACACAATCAAATACACATACAAATTATGCAATAATGTTAAAGGAACAAATAAAGTTCTATGCACTGATAAAAGTGCTTTGTCTCTATAATCACAAATGTGATCAGTTTAAAAGGATCACTGCTTTTGGAAAAGACTGTTTCTGTACCTGCTAGTCCTCGCTTTTGAAGCACCTTTTTGTCACCTCTCTGTAATTTTAACCAAGAGTTAGTCAGCGCTGGACAGCAACACTTTTCTGAAATCATCAGTAAGAACCTCATCAATACTCGCACTGTTTACTGTGGTTGACAAGCTCACAACCCTCCAGAATAAGAACTCCTAAAAGCTTGTTATTTTAGTGACAAAATACAATCCATCAGGTTAGATATCAGTACAAATCAGCAAAATAACAAAATGATGCTACATCTGAAGCCACCCAGGAAAAACTCTATTACCATGTCAAAATTTGATACAGTTGACCAAAAAACTGTTCAGCGGCTGAAACCATCAACGAGCTGAATTGACTCAATACCATCTGACTTTTTCAAAACTATTGCGAAGTCTATGCTAGCTGATTTGAAGCAAATAATCCATTGCTCTTAAAGTAGCTGCCATTAAGTCTCTTCTAAAAAACAGAACGCTGGACACTTCCATGTTAGCAAGCTACAAACCCATCTTATGTCCCTTTCAGAGCCAAGATTGTCGAGAATGTTATTTTTAGACAACTCTGAGATTTGATGAACTAAAGTGGACTTTTTGACAAATTTCAATCAGTTTTATGAACTCATCACAGTACAGAATGAGCTCTTATCAATGTGCTAAATGATAAAAGGTTTGAATACTGACTCTGGAAAAGGTGTCAGTTCTGGTCTTATTGGATCTCAGTGCGGCTTTTGATACGGTAGAGCATAATATACTGCTGAACAGGTTGGAAACATGGGTAGGACGAAATGGAACAGTCCTTAAATGGTTCAGGTCCTACCTGGAGGAAAGGAGTTATTTCGTAACCACTGGAAGTGTTCAATCTCGTCAAATGGCAATGGTCCCATGGGGTCCCTCAAGGCTCAGTTCTTGTACCCCTCCTATTCAGCCTGTATATGCTACCATTGGGTCAAACTTTTCAGAACCTTAATGTTGACTAATAAAGAAAAAAGGATTGCTATTAGTAAATACCTGGTGTCACTCTCTTTAAAAACCAAAGACCAACTCCGAAACCTTGGTGTACTAATAGATTCCAACCTGACTTTCAACAGTCATATCAAATCAATTACTAAAACAGCCAGTAAAGGCTTGCATGTGCCAAGCAGACCAGGAGAAGCTCATCCATGCTTTTATCTCAAGTAGACTTGACTACTCTAATGGTCTTCTGACTGGACTCCCCCAAAAGAGCATTAAACAGCTGCATGCAGAAAGCTTTTTGAATACAGCTCATTCAGAATGTTGCATCTCAGGTTCTGACCAGAACAAAGATGTCAGAACATATTACTCCAATTCTAAAGTCTCTACACTGGCTCACAGTTAGCTTTAGAATAGATTTTAAAGTTCTGCTACTGGTGTATAAATCACTAAATGGTTTAGGTCTTGAATACCTGAAAGAAATGCTAGTTGGGCTCTGAGATCTTCAGACTCAGGTCAAGTAGTGGAGCATAGAGTCCACAGCAAACATGCTGTAGCAGCATTTAGTGATTATGCTGCATACAAATGGAATAAGTTGCTAACAGAAGTGAGATCAGCCCCAAGTGTGAATGTTTTTAAGTCCAGGTTAAAAACTTCTTTTTTTTCAGGCTTTTTAGCGCATTTCCACTTTTAAATGATCTTTCTTGCTTTGTATGCTGTTTTAATTGTATTTTTATTTTTATCTTTGTTTTAAATGTTTATAAGCTGTTTTTTTTCTTTGTTTTTTAAAATGATTTTAATCATGTAAAGCACATTGAGTTACCTTGTGTTTGAAATGCGCTATTTAAGTAATTTTGCTATGCTTTGGTCTCTGAGGGCATTATAGTTGAAACAGTGAGTTGTCTTACAAACAATAAATAAACAAAATAGTCTACAGTTTTCCATTTCCTCTATAAAGGTTAACCAATTTCACCTAATTTGCGTTAAAATTAGTATTTACTAAATTACAAATATATCTTTGTTTATCTATCTATGCTAGTGATGTCTAGTGACAAATGCTATTGTAGTATATTTCAATAGTACCACAATCGAGTTCCTTTGCAAGGGCCAAATGTTTGGAGATCTGTATTCAATCCAACCATCTTTTCTTTGAAGTCATCAAAGTCCTACATCAAAGGACTTCCTTCAACCATTTGTACGTTTATTAGGGTTTTCATACTCCGCCCAGACAGTAACATGTCTTGGGTTCACAACAGGCGCCCCGGTCTGCAAAGAGGACTGTTTTGCATCTTATAAGATAAGGGTACCGGGTGTGAGCGTAGCTTGAATGTGAGGCGCCAGCAGGCGGGTGTGATTGCAAATATGGTCATGAGGAACGGCCATCTTCCGGGTGCACCCAGGGAGGGGCTAATTCGATGCCCAGAGAATTAAACCTTGATAAACTGAGATCCAGGGGTTTTCGGGGGCTTTTTCGTTGTTCTGGCTATGTAAGCAGCTGTTATGACACTAAGGCTTGTTCAATAAATCGAATTAGCCCAAACGCCAAGTGTCTCGGAGTCTTCATTTATTCCTGCTCAACGGACGTCGGGGATCTCCCGGGTGACCTCGGACTCGGAACCACAGGCGAAATAATCCACCTCGCTATTCCATTAGCTATCAGAAAATAGAATAATCCTGTGTATCCACCTGTTGCCATTCATACAACAGCACAATAGGCCATGGCTGTCTGTGAGTATATATAAGCTCTGTGTTCAATTAAACATGACCCAATTTTCACTTTGAGTACGTCAATTTGTGAGTAAATTGAGACGAGGTCATCATTATTTCAGTATCCAAACATTTTGTGACATTTGTTTGGTGTTGTGTCATGAGATTTTTCTAATATAAAATGGGTGCCTTTGCCAAACAAAGGTTGGGAAACTATAAAAAAAACATAGATGAAATTAAAATCCAATTCAGAAACCAAATGCCATTGTGTATTCTTTAAGGCAGGTTGCCTTCAACAAGACTCAATAAACATTCGGTTTGTAACTATTTTCAACAACTATGCCAATAAATGAATATGTGAGACTCTTTTGGTAGGGCTGCGTGTTCGTGTGCATGATATGTGTGCACTTAGGAGTTTTAGAGAGAAGCTTTTAAAGCTGACAGTCGCCACAGTCAGCAGCGGCCCTGACGAGTCATACTGATGGCAAACTATGTGTAGTCTTGTGCAGCTGCTTCATGAAGTTTGTGCAGCAAGATTTGGAAGATTACCAAGCCTCACGCGAAATAACACTTGGTCAGGTGACAACATGTTTGTCACAGCCTTTTACTTTCATGATGCTCATTGTCAGTCACAGCAGGGAGCTGTGAAAAAAAAAATAATAATAACTTTTTTCTGTGAGTGCTAAACATTTATAGTACTTGCTAAACAGGGACACCCAGGAGAAGATACATTTCCACCAGGCTAAACAATTCCAATTCAGTCAGTGCCAAACTGCACATACAGTAGACAACCACCTCCTTCACTTGGAAATTAAGGAAGAACACACACAATGCTAATTGCAAAATGTTAAAAAGTCGAGAAAAATGCGTTCTTTGGCGCATGCTTCAGAAATCTTCTGGAAGTTATTTTTTGTGGTGTTAATCTGCCCAATCAACTAACAAATGGTAATCAAAAGAAGTTGAGAACCAGATTAATGTTTACATTGATTGACATCCACATTAACATAATCCTCATGCATAATGTAAATACAAAGCTAAGAGCTGGTTAACACAGCTGAGGATGATGACTATGATTTTCTGAGAGTAAGTCTGAAGTATATACTGCTAATATACATATATTCAGCTCTGCACTTTTATTAGGTCTGTTGACAATTATATTTTCAGCATTGTTGCTTTATGCAGCACCATTAATGAAGAGCAACCAATTCAATGAATAATGTCATGAAATTCATCTATCACATAAGAGAACCAACTAACTAAACTAACTAATAGCAATGGATGATAGCAATAGACGGTGTTTAGGCTTGGTTCATGTTTACATGTATGATATATTTGTATAAATAAATGATATACATGTTGAGGTATTTAACTTTTGTCCGAAGACAGAAGCCATAAGGACTTTTTTTTTTAGCAAGTTCAGCTTCAAACAATCAATTGATTGTTGATCATGATCAATCATCATCATCAATTGATCCTAGTTATGCTCGTTAGCACACAAGAACTCAGCTATCCTGTGTTCCACGTTGTACACGTGATGTTCCACATATACTGTAGTGGATTGAAGCCTGATTCCGCCCTTCCGATCAAACAGTAGGGGCCCGATTATCAGATGTCTCTAAAATGAATTATTATGCTGCTGTTTAAGATTATCCTGACCGATTATCTTGTGATTTAAGAGTGATTTTTCCCAACCGATCTGCTTGAAAAACAATTGGGCTGACAATTGTAAATGTTCAACAAGTTAAGTATTTGCGATTACAAATCTTATGTAATGTCAACACCGAGTATGGCCAAGTCTTAGACTCTGTGATGATGACGTGAAACAAAACAAAAGCTAGTTAGGAAGCAACTTGAAGCTTGCACACAGCTGACAACTGCAGCCCGCATTTGGAGTCGCTGTTTCTGAACTGTAAACCATTTTACGCGCCACGTGAGTTTGCATCGTTTATACTGGCTGGAGTCTATATCACACCGCAAGCTAACACGAGCGCCGCATTGCTAACGCTCGCCGAAAAAGTCAACGAAATTGAAAAAAAACACCCTGACTCACCCCTCATTATTCTCGGGGACTTTAACAAAGCTAAACTCAACCACGAACTCCCTAAATACAAGCAGCACATCGACTGTCCTACCAGGGAAAATAATACTTTAGACCACTGCTACACTACGGTAAAAAAACGCATACCGTGCTATACCTCGTGCCGCCCTGGGCTCGTCTGATCACTGCTTAATTCACTTAATACCGACGTACAAGCAAGAACTTAAATGTGCGAAGCCTACAGTGAAAACAGTCAAAAAGTGGACCAATGAAGCAAAGATGGAACTTCAAAGCTGTTTAGACTGCACAGACTGGAGTGTCTTTGAAAATTCAGCCGGCAGCCTGGATGAATATACGGACACTGTCACATCCTATATCAGTTTCTGTGAAGAGGTTTGTGTACCAACAAAATCATTTCGGACATTCAACAACAACAAGCCGTGGTTCACTGCTAAACTTAAGCAGCTTCGCCAAGCTAAGGAAGATGCATATCAGAGCGGGGACAGGGCCCTGTATAATCGAGCTAGAAACCAGCTTACTAAAGAAATTAACATTGCAAAGAGGATCTATGCAGCAAAGTTGGAAAAACAGTTTAGCGCGAACGACTCGAAATCAGTCTGGCGTGCATTCCAATCGCTGACTAATTACAAGCGACGATCCCCCCAAGCTGAGAACAATAGCACACTAGCCAACGACTTGAATACCTTCTATTGCAGATTTGAAAAGGACAGTTTCACTCCACACACCAACCCGGCCGCACCCGCGACCACAACCACACCTCTGACTTCTGCGTTAACCATCCATGAACAGGATGTGAGACGCATCTTCAAACAACAGAAGATTAACAAAGCAACAGGACCGGACCATGTGTCCCCATCCTGCCTCAAAGTCTGCGCGGACCAGCTCGCTCCAGTCTTCACTCAGATCTTTAACAGATCTTTGGAAATGTGCGAAGTTCCATCCTGCTTCAAACGCTCCACCATCATTCCAGTCCCCAAGAAACCTGCAATCTCTAGTCTGAATGACTACAGGCCTGTCGCTTTGACATCTGTGGTCATGAAGTCCTTTGAACGTCTCGTGCTGGACCACCTCAAGAGTGTCACAGGTCCCCTGCTGGACCCCCTGCAGTTTGCCTACCAAGCGAACAGGTCTGCGGATGATGCAGTCAACATGGGACTGCACTTCATCCTAGAACACCTCGACAGTGCAGGGACCTACGCGAGGATCCTGTTCGTGGACTTCAGCTCAGCGTTCAACACCATCATCCCTGAACTCCTTTCAACCAAGCTTCTCCAGCTCAGCGTCTCACCTGCCATCTGCCAGTGGATTTACAGCTTTCTGACGGGCAGGACACAGCAGGTCAGGCTGGGGGAGGCAACCTCATCCACACGCAGCATCAGCACTGGGGCGCCCCAAGGTTGTGTCCTCTCTCCGCTGCTCTTCTCTCTCTACACGAACGACTGCACCTCAGCGAACCCGACTGTCAAGCTCCTGAAGTTTGCAGATGACACCACTGTCATCGGCCTCATCAAGGACGGTGACGAGTCTGCATATCGACAGGAAGCGGAGCGGCTGGAGCTGTGGTGCGGGCGACACAACCTGGAGCTGAACACGCTCAAGACGGTAGAGATGATCGTGGACTTCAGGAGGCATCCTTCGCCACAGCTGCCCCTCACGTTGTCCAGCTGCCTTGTGTCAACCGTCGAGACCTTCAAGTTCCTGGGAATTACAATCTCTCAGGACCTGAAGTGGGCGAACAACATCAACTCCGTCCTCAAAAAGGCCCAGCAGAGGATGTACTTCCTGCGGCTTCTGAGAAAGCACGGCCTGCCACCGGAGCTGCTGAGACAGTTCTACACAGCGGTCATCGAATCGGTCCTGTGTTCTTCCATCACAGTCTGGTTTGGTGCTGCTACAAAAAAGGACAAGCTCCGACTGCAACGGACAATCAAAACTGCTGAAAGGATTGTCGGTAACCCCCTACCCACCATTGAGGACTTGCACGCTGCCAGAACTAAGACAAGGGCGTGCAAAATCCTCTCGGACCGTCTGCACCCCGGTCACCAGCTCTTCCAGCTCCTTCCCTCAGGTAGGCGCTACCGATCAACGCTAACTAGAACTAGTAGACATTCCAACAGCTTCTTCCCTCTTGCGATCAACTTCTTAAACACCTAACCTATAATTCCATTACAACAAGCTGGCAATTTTTTGACTTGAGTTCATTGTCACATTTCTGTGGGGCCAATTATTTATTACTTGTGCACTCACTGTAGTTGTCTCGCCATGCTGCACTATTTGCATATACTGGCCACTCATGCCAGAGTAGCATCTGCTCCATTTGCACACTGATTGAGGAGTATCTGTAACATTTGCACAACCGACATTGTCCCAGATGATCGCACTACTTGTCACTTTAAACCGCATACACTCCTTGAAGTCTCAGCGCCCTTTGCACAATGGTCATTGCACCGGACTATTGCAATATTAGTCGTTCGAACTGCTCTAAGTGCTAGAGGACTCTGCATCTTTTTGCACAATTGTTTTTTGTCAATGTCTTTATGTCCCCAAAGTGTTCTGTAAATTGACTGTTTGTTGTACTAGAGCGGCTCCAACTACCGGAGACAAATTCCTTGTGTGTTTTGGACATACTTGGCAAATAAAGATGATTCTGATTCTGATTCTGATTCTGAACACAAATAGAGGGGCAACTGGTTGTGTAGCGTGTATAATGTGTCATTCACCACAATAGAAACGACAGGGAGACGAGTTTGCAACCGCGATGTAGTTACCAGATAAGCTAACAGTTAGCAAGGCTTGTTTAAATTCTTATTCTACAAAATGTCTTTCTTCTTTGTCTTTTTTTTGGCAGTCTAGATGCCCTTTGGCACAATACTGCCTGTCACAGGTCAGTCCTGGTACTATATCAGAATTTTGGTTTGGGAGAGGAAATCCACAGCTGTTGCTCGAGATATATCACTGTGTGTGTGGTGTGCTGTTTTAGTCATATTGAGTTACAACAAACACTACAAAAGCAGAAAGCAAACATATGGCCATTTTTACCCCTTGTCATGTGTGGACAGTTTTAACATTTTGAAAACATCAAAATGTTAAAAAGCAGTATGTGTGTGCACGGCTTTATCTGCCTTGTTACCACAAGCTGCATTTTTTTGCGTTTTATTCTTCACCCTTGGATGTATTTGGAGTGGTATTCCTTCCATTCAAACAAATCATGTGTGTTTGTTATTACATTATAAATCAAAATCTGATGTATGACAAAAATAATATTAAAAGCAGTTTACATTGTCATTTTATGTACAAATATGATGAAGTCCATCATAAAGAAAACAAAAAGAGAACATACTGTTATTTAATGGATTCTATGTGCTTCAGTCATATAAATTAATATTGTGGTTTTGATTCCTTGTGTGTACTTTCAGTGCTGAGCCCTTGCTCTTTTGCTGCAATTTCAACTAGAAGGTGTCATTTCATCTACAAGGGCTTTGCTCAGTGTCTCATGGCACTGGGCGACAGTCTAACGGACAGCGCGCACAAGGATGAAGACACACATGAGATACACTCCATTTGCAGGTCAGTGCATTTACTCACATAACTTTTTTTGTAAAAAAAAAAACAACAGTCATTTTCACCCAGGCCACCACTAGAAATGACATGACTAGAAATGAAATGACTAGAAAGGACTATACTGACTATACCGATCAGGTCATCTACCATCTTGCTGTATTTTTTTTATATTTTATATTTCGTGTCGACCGGCGACACTCCCATGCACTGCACTCACTGGCGCACGGCAAATGAAGTAATGGAAATGACAGACCAGAAATGATGCACTTTACCTAGCAGTCGGCAAAGTCCCTGCCCCTTTTCGCCCATTTGTAAAAACATAACTGAACATATTATTTTGCATATCTTTAGCAGCAAATAATCATACAATAATCATTGTGTAAAATAAAACAATAATTGCTGCAAAATAACTCATCACGTCTTTCCAGGAACCCTTCACTGCCCAACAAGGTGCCTGATGTAAAATATATGACGTTCAGCACTGAAAAATGCATGTACAAAATGCAGCAATAATAAGGAATTTTCAACAATTGATTCTTCCAAAGAATCCATCTTTTTTCCCCACCTTCAAAAATAATAAAATGTTGTAGAATCACATACAAGTGGCAGCTTAAGTCAAATCAAAACGTTGACTCTGTTGTTGTAATGCAGAATTCCAACATAGGGGCAACAGAAGTCATAGCTACAGGTATAGCTTATTGTCTCATCACGATCTATTATGAGATTCAACACAAAAGCTAAAATATCATCCTTACAAAGATAATAGTGCTCATTTTGATGACACTTAGATAGCTAATAAAGGAAAATGACACTGTTCACAGTCAATGTTTTCAGCAATTACAATGTTATAGAAGTCACCCTAAATGTGTGTGTGTTTGTGTGTGTAGGTGTGTGCGTGTGTTTGTGTGTGTGTGTGTATGTATTAGGGCTACAAAATATTTTGTTTGAGCATTGTCATCGCGATGTACGTGTGGGTAATAGTATTATTGCAGGGTCTGCTGCGATGTTGGTGTTCTGGAATATACAGTGAATCAACTAGAAGATTAAAAGAGACCAACAGAGGGACCTGTTTGGACATGCTAATAGAAAAAATTTATGCCTGCTGCATTTCCTAATTCACTTTTCAGTGTTCATCTCCTCTGGCCTCACTGAGGAAGACACACAGGCCCGTTTGGGCTCGGACCTCCGTGACTTAGCGGGACCGAGTTGGCCAGCGGTGGACTTTGCCGCCGAGGCGGCAGCGGGTCTTGCTGCTGAGCCTGTGGCGGCGCCAAACCTCACGGCGGTGGACTTTGTCACCGAGTGCCGCCCTGGCTCGCTGCTGAGCCTGGCTTCGACCTGGCGATGTAAGCTCGGCGAGCACAGTTTGTCCAGCATGCGCCTTGTCCACCAAATGCGGCTCAACGGGAAAACATAAAGATCTGTGTTTTGAAGTTTTATTTTTCAATGTATTTTATCCGGCGGCACGGTGGACAACTGGTTAGAGCGTCAACCTCACAGTTCTGAGGACCCAGTTTCAATCCCCGTCCCCGCCTGTGTGGAGTTTGCATGTTCTCCCCGTGTCTTCGTAGGTTTTCTCCGGGCACTCTGGTTTCCCCCCACATCCCAAAAACATGCATTAATTGGAGACTCTAAATTACCCGTAGGTGTGAATGTCAGTGCGCATGGTTGTTTGTTTGTATGTGCCCTGCGATTGGCTAGCAACCAGTTCAGGGTGTACCCCGCCTCCTGCCCGATGACAGCTGGGATAGGCTCCAGCACGCCCGCGACCCTAGTGAGGAGAAGCGGCTCAGAAAATGGATGGATGTATTTTATCCTCTTATTTCTAGCCTTGACACCGCATCCAGTAATGGCGGCTCTGTGAATGAAAAAGTAAATGCCTACAGAGGTCTGTCAACCAATCAGTGTTCATCAGCACAGCCCGCCCCCTCTAAGAGTTTCTGTTAGCTCTCAGAAGACCCTATCCGTCAGAAGGAACATAATATATCTTACATACCGTGTTTTTTTTGTTTTTTGTTTTTTCGGTGGGCAAACAGGGGGAACCCAAACTACCAGGGTAGCTAGATATGTTGCTGCAAAGGTTCCTGCGGTGCGAAAGCCCCTTATATGTGCCCAGTAACTGACTGCGACCATTCAAGATTGTAGTCCGTCATTCGTTCAAAGTCAGCTGGGATCCGCTTAGCAATGGACAGATAATAATATTATTAAACTAATACGTACTTGACATGTAACACCCAAGTACACTGAATAAAGTTTGGTTAAGGAACACAGTGTTTACAATGATCCAATACATCATCCATCCATTTTCTACCACTTGTCCCATGCAGCTGGAACCTCTCCCAGCTGACTGTGGGGGAGAGGCAGGGTGGTTGTCAGTCAATCACAGGGCTTAATTTGCATAATTCGCCATTTGAGGAAGTGGGAGGAAACCAGAGAACCCACCCCAAAAAACATACAAACCCCCCACAGGAAGGTTCAGGCAAAGAATTTAATCCAGAACCTTTTGATTGTGAGGCATACATGCTAGCCATGCGCTACATCTTCTACCAGTGATCAACATTTCAAAAATTATTTTATTGCTAAATTACTTGTGGACCACGGCTAGTACTTTAAATTAGATACTTAATCAGCAAGTGAAGCCACTTCGATGGTCACCACATAATGATTTTTCATTTAATTATAGGCTTTTAATTCATTCGGCTAATTTTGACTTGTGCGGTCGTGAAAGTGTCTTTGCCAGTGTATCTTCTTTATTTGCAATCAATGTAGTAAATGTTACTCTTCTGGGGATTCAAAGCAGCGGCATGGTGGTTAGAGCGTCTGCCTCACAGTTCTGAGGTCCGGGTTTCAATCGCCGCCTGTGTGGCGTTTGCATGTTCTCCCCGTGCCTGCGTAGGTTTTCTCCGGGCACTCCGGTTTCCTCCCACGTTCCAAAAACATGCATGGTAGGTTAATTGAAGACTCTAAATTGCCCGTAGGTGTGAATGTGAGTGCGAATGGTTGTTTGTTTATATGTGCCCTAATAGCTCACCTAGAATCAGAATCATCATTATTTGCCAAGTATGTCCAAAAAACACACAAGGAATTTGTCTCCGGTAATTGGAGCCGCTCTAGTACGACAACAGACAGTCAATTGACAGAGAACACTTTTCGAGACATAAATACATTGAGAAAAACAGTCACTGAGCAATAAAGGGTTGCTAGTTATCTGGTAATGCTGGTACAATAATTTTTTTTTTTTGGACAATTGTGCAAAAAGAGTCCTCTAGCACTTAGAGCACTTTGAATGACTAATATAGCAATAGTCCGGTGCAATGACCATTGTGCAAAGGGCGCCGAGACTTCAAGGAATTTATGCAGTTTAAAGTGACTAGTTGCGCGATAATCTGGGACAATGTTAATTGTGCAGATGTTGCAGATACTCCTCAGTTACTGTGCAAGTGGGGCAGATGCTACTCTGGCATGAGTGGCCAGTATTGGTCAACAACAGATATGCAAATAGTGCAGCGTGGCGAGACTACTACAGCGAGTGCACGAGTAATGTGTAATTGGCCCGACAGAAATGTGACAACAAACTCAAAACAAAAACATTGGCAGCATGTTGCAATGGAATTGTCGGTTAGCTGCTTAAGAAGTTGATTGCAAGAGGGAAGAAGCTGTTGGATTGTCTGCTAGCTCTAGTTTGCATTGATCAATAGCGCCTATGATTTTGCACGCCGAGAGGATTTTCCATGCTCTTTTCTTAGTTCTGGCAGCGTGCAAGTCCTCAAGGGTGGGTAGAGGGGTACCGACAATCTTTTCAGCAGTTTTGATTGTCCGTTGGAGTCGGAGTTTGTCATTTTTTGTAGCACCACCAAACCAGACTGTGATGGAAGAACACATAACTGATTCGATGACCACTGTGTAGAACTGCCTCAGCAGCTCCTGTGGCAGGTCGTTCTTTCTTAGAAACCGCAGGAAGTACATCCTCTGCTGGGCCTTTTTGAGGACAGAGTTGATGTTGATCGCCCACTTCAGGTCCTGAGAGATTGTAATTCCCAGGAACTTGAAGGTCGCAACAGTTGACACAAGGCAGCTGGACAGCGTGAAGGGCAGCTGTGGCGAAGGCTGCCTCCTGAAGTCCACGATCATCTCTACAGTCTTGAGCGTGTTCAGCTCCAGGTTGTGTCAGCCGCAACACAGCTCCAGCCGCTCCACTTCCTGTCGATATGCAGACTCGTCACCGTCTTTGATGAGGCCGATGACAGTGGTGTCATCTGCAAACATCAGGAGTTTGACAGCCGGGTGCGTTGAGGTGCAGTCGTTCGTGTAGAGAGAGAAGAGCAACGGAGAGAGGACACAACCTTGGGGTGCCCCAGTGCTGATGCTGCGTTTGGATGAGGTGGTCTCCCCCCCAGCCTCACTTGCTATGTCCTGCCCGTCAGAAAGCTGTAAATCCACTGGCAGATGGCTGGGGAGACGCTGAGTTGGAGAAGCTTGGAGGAAAGGAGTTCAGGGATGATGGTGTTGAACGCTGAGCTGAAGTCCACAAACAGCATTCTCGCGTAGGTCCCTGCGCTGTCGAGGTGTTCTAGGATGAACTGCAGTCCCATGTTGACTGCATCATCCGTGCATCATCCATTATGCTTCTCTTCAAGCTCTCAATGACACGTGCTGTGCTTCTGGAGGCTGACACTTACTTCGCTTGTGGTGTGTATTTGATGAGCACACAACACAGATGATATGATTCAGTTTTACTGTCAACAGATGTGACAGAGCTAATTATTCCTAATTTTTTCACAACCAGTCTTTTTTTCAGATGGGTGCCATGACTGGGTATAAAAGGAGCTTCCCTGAATTGCTCAGTCATTCACAAGCAAAGACGGGGCGAGGTTCACCTCTTTGTCAAGAAAATAGTCGAACAGTTTAAGGACAATCTTCCTCAATGTACAATTGCAAGGAATTTAGGGATTTCATCCTCTACGGTCCATAATATCATCAAAAGGTACCTAATCAAAAACCGACATCAATGTGTAAAGGATATCACCACATGGGCTCAGCAACACTTCAGAAAACCAACGTCAGTAAATACAGTTCGGCGCTATATCCGTAAGTGCAACTTGAAACTCTACTATCCAAAGAAAAAGCCATTTATCAACAACACCCAGAAACGCCGCTGGCTTCTCTGGTCCCGAGCTCATCTAAGATGGACTGATGCAAAGTGGAAAAGTGTTCTGTGGTCCACATTTCAAATTGTTTTTGGAAATTGTGGACGTCGTGTCCTCCGGGCCAAAGAGGAAAAGAACCATCCGGACTGTTATGGACGCAAAGTTCAAAAGCCAGCATCTGTGATGGTATGGGGCTGTGTTATTGCCAATGGCATGGGTAACTTACACACCTCTGAAGGCACCATTAATGCTGAAAGGTTCATACAGGTTTTGGAGAAACATATGCTGCCATCCAAGCAACATCTTTTTCATGGACGCCCCTGCTTATTTCAGCAAGACAATGCCAAACCACATTCTGCACGTGTTACAACAGTGTGGCTTCGTAGTAAAAGAGTACTAGACTGGCCTGCCCGCAGTCCAGACCTTTCCCATTGAAAATGTGTGGCGCATTATGAAGCGTAAACTACAACAACGGAGGCCCTGGACTGTTGAACAGCTGAAGCTGTACATCAAGCAAGAATGGGAAAGAATTCCACCGACAAAGATTCAACAATTAATGTCCTCAGTTCCCAAACGTTTATTGAATGTTGTTAAAAGAAAAGGCGATGTAACACAGTAGTAAACATGACCCAGTCCGAGCTTTTTTGGAATGTGTTGCAGCCATAAAATTCTAAGTTAATGATTATATGCTAAAAACAATAAAGTTTACCAGTTTGAACATTAAATATCTTGTCTTTGTAGTGTATTCAATTTAATATAGATTGATCATGATTTGCAAATCATTGTATTCTGTTTTTATTTATGTTTAACACAACGTCACAACTTCATTGGAATTGGGGGTGTACATCTGATGGGCTCAGTATCTATGCAGTAAATCCTTGCACACAAACAGTATGGTACTTGTTCATGCCCTGACAGAACACTCAAAGGGGCATTTTCTTTCACAATAGAAAACACTGTCTTCATAAAAGTTCCAGTCATATTTAATCTTCGCCATCTTGCCTCTCAAGATCAGCACAAACTTGTAGCAACGTCAACAAATGTTCACAGCTAACGCTAGACTGCTGCACGTTTCTCGTGCTTACTATACCTGTCAAAATAAAATTATTGGCAAACTAAAACTCCAATATCAGATGCACATTATAATTCTTATTCTTATTTATTCTTATTCTTATGCTGTTCAGGGTCACGGGTGAGCTAAAAGCTATCACAGCTGACATTGGGTGAGAGACGGGGTGTAATGGTCACCAGACATTCGCAGGGCACTCACTGACGAACAACCGTTCACACCCACATTCAAACTTTAAGGAAAATTAGTCATCAGCAATCACCCAGTACGTTATGTTTTGGAATGTGGGAGAACATTCCAATTTCCTCACAAAGAGGTCAAAGTAAAGGTTCAAACGCACAACCGTTCACTGTGAGGCCGACATGCTAACTACAAGCGCAACCATACTGTATTTAACACGCAAGTGACTGAATCTTATAATGGCTGGGCAATTGTTACAATGTATAAATGTTTGTAACCAGATAACCAAAAAAGAAAGAAGGAAAAGAAGAAAAAAGAAGGTTGATAACAGGAGTGACTCTTATTGATTTGGTTGTACTTGCAGTAGTTGGATGCTATCCAAGCCGTTATCTTCCGCTGGCTTGCAAGCTTTTGCTATTGTTGTTTATTTTCCCAGGGTATCAAGAATGACTGCACACCACTTGTCTTGTTGGTAGACAAGTGACACAAAGGTCCTGTTTAAACACCCACATGCTGAGTTGCTGGGAAAGGAAAACCTGCTGTGCACATCACTTTTGTCGTTTACCATTGAGATTTGGATTTGCTCAT
Organism: Phycodurus eques; assembly: GCF_024500275.1. NCBI lineage: Eukaryota > Metazoa > Chordata > Actinopteri > Syngnathiformes > Syngnathidae > Phycodurus > Phycodurus eques. The sequence goes on along the minus strand of NC_084529.1, from coordinate 11,269,823 downwards.
ATGATCGCAAGATTGGTACCAGTCAACAATCAATCCATCCATTTTAAGAAATGATAAGGTAAGATAACCTTGATTAGTCCCACAATGGGGATATTTTGCATTTTTTTCAGCAGCAATAGTGGAAACAAGAAATAAAATCTAGCATAGCAAGAAATAAAATATAGCATTCACTCTACCACTAATCCTGTTCAGGGATTGCCTGCCAGCCAGCCAAAGCAGCAATTATGAAACTTTGACATCGTAAAGCTCTTCTGTCTTAAGAGAAATCGCAGATTTAATTAACAGGACAACAGCTGACAACTGTCCATCCATCCATCCATCCATCCATCCATCTGTAAATAATTTGCAAGTGTACATTATTCTAGACCAGTGGTTCTTAACCTGGGTTTAATCGAACCCCAGGGTTTCAGTGAGGCAGTCGCTTGGGTTCGACGGAGGACTCATTTCTACACTGCATTTTGCAAATGCAAGGGAGCGTCAAAATTGGCGTTTACCATTGCAGCGCTGCGCCTCGAGTTGATATGCTTTTTCTTTTTTAAACTATCTCTATTTAACAACATTTCAACGATACAATTGACTTGAGTAGCATTGCTGTGCCGTCAGACAGCGCATCCAAAAATAAAAAACAGCCCAAAAAATTTACTCTTACCAATGAACCCTTTTCGAGTACTCAGTGTTGGGGGTGTGGCTTTACGACAGTCGGCCAATCAGGTACCAGTTTCAAAGGAGCCACACGTGGCTACTTATGCATCCGTTCGTACATCGTAACTGTTACTGCTAATTTTGGAAGCTCTGTTTGTTGTCGATTGAAGGAAGACGCATTGCTGAAAAACTCGTGGTTGTTACAGCGCAAATCTGACTGCAAAAGTGTTTTCAGCGTTGAAAATAATACCTTTATAGGATTCTGACACGATAGAAAACTACAGTATATGGATGTGATTCACCATTATTATTCTTGTATTCTGACAATGCGCTTGCTGTCAGTGTGACCCAGAAAATGAGATGGCTCGAGTGCACAGCGCCTTTGTTTGTTGTTTAATGCTAGCAAGCTTAGTTAGCTCGGTGGCAACCATCGTAGTTACGAACTCAAAATCACTGGACGATATCAATTTCAGCAAGTGCTGGCGATTATATGCTAACTGACTTTGGATATTGACTATTTTCAGTGTTATTTATAAGTAAGTACATATTACTAGTATTTTGGTGAAAATATCAATGACTGTCTCAAAGAGCAGGCACTGCCGACATTGCCATTAACTTGTGCCGTAGCAGTTTGCAAACCTTTCTCGGGTCTACATATAATCAACAGTACAAATAATAGATTAGTACAACACATAGTACATCAATACAGTAGCTACACGTGATTCATTGATTCAATAGTTACTCACAATACATGCTACAGACACCAACTAATAATTTGATATGAAATCAAATACTGTTAAAATAAAAAAATGTAATACTCAAGCAACATCTGTCAGATAAAAATAATATCAAGTGGATATAATAAAACAAAATAGCAGACTTGTGAAACTCGCAGTGAAACTTGTGAAACCCACATCCAGCCCGCCACATCAGTTTATGTGGCCGGCAAAAGCAAATAATTTGTGTCAACTTCCATGATTCTTGCTAAAATCTGGACCAAAATTTCATATCATAATATGTAATAAATAATAAAGTTGAGATATTGCAAACATTTTTTTGTTACCAAACCCCTTTTTACAGTAACTTACAATAGTTGAACAAACCATTTTTCTTGACTTCTAATTTGAAAACTAGTTATCCAGCATTTTGTTGTTTATTATATAATACAATGATTGTTTCACGGTCATAATGTCCCTCTGAGTGAAACATCAGAGGGCCATTATGACACCACTGATATCGAGTATAAGGGCATTAAAGTATCAATCAGAGTTTTTTTTTCTTTGAGCTAAATTGCTTTTCTCCACACACAGTGTATCTTTCTGATGTAATTTTATTTTCCATAAAATTCTGAGTCAGGCAAAATGTCACTAAACCACAGACTGTGATTTAATTGAGCATCCCAAAAAATAGTGGAGGTATTTCAGTTTATGTGATCAAGTTAACTCAGAAACCTTTTTTTTTTTTTTTTTTTTTTTTTACTGTAATATACAGTACTTTGTCAGACCCCCTGACAAATGGAAATTGAAATAACATCTTCAGTGGCTCACAGTTATTTCTTTCAGCAGCGAGTCCTTGCACTGATGCCGCTTTTAACCTCTCTTTGTTTGCACCGGATGCCGCGATTTGAAGATGTACATCTCTCGTCAGGCGGCACGGTGGCCGACTGGTTAGAGCGTCAGCCTCACAGTTCTGAGGACCCGGGTTCAATCCCCGGCCCCGACTGTGTGGAGTTTGCATGTTCTCCCCGTGCCTGCGTGGGTTTTCTCCGGGCACTCCGGTTTCCTCCCACATCCCAAAAACATGCATTAATTGGAGACTCTAAATTGCCCGTAGGCATGACTGTGAATGCGAATGGTTGTCTGTTTGTATGTGCCCTGCGATTGGCTGGCAACCAGTTCAGGGTGTACCCCGCCTCCTGCCTGATGACAGCTGGGATAGGCTCCAGCACGCCCGTGACCCTAGTGAGGATAAGCGGCTCAGAAAATGGATGGATGGATGGATCTCTCGTCACTGTAATTTCCCCACTCTCCTTTCAGTTACCACGACATTCCTCTATATCCTGTACCTATCGGTCGTTCCTCGCACTTCTATTTATACATACCTCTTTTATCCATCTTCTGAAGACATGCTACCGACTAAGGTAAAGATCTACAGGCTGACAGTCTTGGAAAAGGATCACTGATTTGCAGTGCAGTGTTTCTGTCAAATAAAAATTGTACAGTCCTAAAGGAAGTGAATGAAATCATCTCAGTGGATGGCACAGTAGATCTCAGTCAAAATTGTCTGTAGTGTGAAGCTGACTGTTGAACAGCAGGGACTAGGAGTTGCACTCCTTGCAATACATAATGATGGCGGGTTTACACTCAAGCACACTTAATCTGCCAGGTTAGGTATTCTTTTTTTCAAGATTACTCGGCATACACAAACTTTAACTATGCATATACTGTATGTCCTTCAGTTTGCTTGTATAACTCTTAAAAAGAAGTCCAACCGATGATGAAAGCATGTGGTATTTTTGTTGGAATGGGCCACATTCTCAACAAGAAGACTTGAATGTGCAGATGGCCCTCACCAATGTTTTGGTAAAAATTTTTTTAGTTATTTAACTTTTATTTTATTTATTCAGGTAAGGCAATTGAGAGCAGATTCTCTTTTGAAATGCTGAGCTCTGTGCAGACTGCAGAGTAAAACAAGGCGAAATGAAAGCAAGTACAAATGAATATTGTACATATACAAGTACAACAGACTGTATAATGTGATATACACAAACTGTACACCAAAGAAAACACATAACATACTGTACACAAAACATAATACATTACAATCACAAATGACCAGAAAAATGTTCCTCTCCAATCAAAATGCACCATAGCTCCCTTTTCACTGGCACGTCACTTACAGGAGGTGCAGTTTTATTCCTTCTTGATGCACATGTTCTTTAATTAAAGCTGTCAGAGATGAGAAAGAGGAAATCTGAAATGTTCTTTGAGAAGATGTCGTGATCACAGCCTGCATGACATCACTCACGTTCACTATAACTTGAGTTTGAAAGCAAGTTGCAGTTTTCTAACAGCTGAAAGTTTGTCCTCTGGCAAGCAACACATAGACAGAAACATTAGTTACAATTTTCTTGTCCCATGCCACTAATTTCTGTAGCTTCACTGAAATTTCTAGCACTGACTCTCATTCCTCATCTCCTCCGAGACACACGCGCCCCACCAACGTGGACCCGCTCTTCAGAGCTGTACCGCAGACAGTCAATCATCCATTCATCCATCCATTTTCCGTACGGCTTATCCTCACTAGGGTCACGGGCGTGCTGGAGCCTATCCCAGCTGACTATGGGCGAGAGATGGGGTACACCCTGAACTGGTCGCCGGCCAATCACAGAAAGTCCATCAGCACCACCATTTTTCACTCAACAAAAACAAAAACAGGACTGATTGCAAAAATGCAGCCCAATGAGGTGCAATGAGGTACCATCCCAGTTAGGTAGCAACAATCCAAAAGCGCCAACTTTTTCCACTCTCAGTCACAGAAATCGCTGTGTGAAGTTGCAAAATAACAAGCGCTGATACTTTCCTCCAGTGAATATCATGGCGAAAAACATCAAAAACAGTCCACAATGGGTCCACACTGCGTACATTGAACATTTAATAGCAAAAAACGGTTGGAAAATTACAAATTAAAGAGGAAAGTTAGCGGAACTCTTGTAGCAAGCCGCCAACTCAAAAGGCGTTGTCTTCGAATCCAAACAACCTGAGAAGAATCTTGTTAGTGGCTGTACGTTGTAACACATTGTCTCACCGCTTGCTATTACAATTTAGGGCTGCATTTACAGTACATGCTGCACTTTGGAACCTCCAAAGTTGAACACAATCTGTTACGAAATGCTTTCAAAGCTCGAAATAATCTTGTCTTGGGTCGGGCCATTATGAAACCTTTATTAACTGTACAGACACAGTATTTTATTATTGTTAACTGTCATACAACGGCAAAAAGATGGTTCACATCGCACCAGTGCATCACACACATCGATATAAATCGTTAAACCAATAAAACAATCTTGGGCTGATTTACGAAGATCCCAACTAGCGGGCGCCAAATTGGGTCGTCACTCACGCTAACAAATGGCAACAGGTGTAAAACTGTTGAAGACTGCCGTATTTAAAAGCCAGTTTTGCTCTTTAGGAAGTGCTGATGGTTTTCCTCATGGAACATTTGTGAGAACACCGCAAGTACAAAATGAAGTTTGAAGTGAAAGAAATGGAAGATAAACTGGAAGGTAAAGAAACATTACTGAGTTACAGAAAATCAAACGCTCTGGGAAGCCAGCAACCACTTACCGTAAATGCCATGTTTTGTTTGATTGAACTTTTCACCAGTGCGTGGAAATTGGATGCATCTGCCCATCCTGTGTAACATAAGCGTTTAAAACTTGGGACAGCTCACCCAAAAAGCTACAAGGCCAAGACGCACAGAAACGGAGAGTTGAAAGGTTTTTTTTGGATGTCTTGCAAAAGAAAATACACTCAGAACGATTCATTTGATGCTTGCTGATGGCGATATGCTCAGGTCTTCTGTGATGACGCCAAAGTTTTGTCCAACTAGGAAGGCATAATTTTCTTGATAATTGTGGTAGACTTCCTAATTGTACGACTTTAGGGTCATTTGACTTCAGAGGCTACAATGTTGATGCGCCTTATTTACTTTACTGGAAAATTACTTTGGAAATGTAGTTTACATTTACAAGTTACCCTGTTCAAAATGTAATAACAGTGTAATTATTTCCATTAATTTATCAACGTAAGAAAATGAATTACACGGTACGGTGAATGACCGGTTAGCACATCTGCCTCACAGTTCTGAGGTCCGGGGCTCAAATCTGGCCTCCCCTCTGTGGAGTTTGCATGTTCTCCCCCGTGCCTGCGTGGGTTGTCTTTGGGTGCTCTGGTTTCCTCCCACATTCCAAAGTCATACACGGTAGGCTATTTGAAGACTCTAAATGATCTGTGGGTGTGAATATGAGTGAGAATAGTTGTTTGTCTACAGTATATTTGCCCTGTGATTGGCTGGCGACCAGTTTAGCGTTTACACCGCCTCTCGCCCGAAGTCAGCTGAGCTAGGCGCCAGCACACCCACGACCCTAGTGAGGATAAGCGGTACAGAAAATGGATGGATGGATGGATAATTAATTACATTTGATTATTGTATATTTGATTACATTTCCCTAATTTGGAATTAATGTATCATCAGGACCCTTGGGTGTTTCCTCAAACAAAAAGTGGATGAAAACCATAGATTATTATTTTGGAATTAACCACATATGTATTTTTTACACAAATAATAATCTGGTAACAAAACATGATGAAATGTAAATAAATAATAAAATAATGTGTTTGTTGCATTATACTACATATGAATACATATACTGTACATACAGTGTATAAGTGTACAGCATGTGGAAATCATGATATCATGTTGACCTAATGAAAAATGTGCACAATTCAGCTAATATCGCTTCATATGACAACCCAGATAAGTGATTGTTCCATAAAAAAGTCCAAAATAATAAAAATTAAACTGTTCAAAAGTCAATGTTCTCTTATGTGTTCAAAGGTTTAACTATAAATTACGAGTCTTACCTGGTCTAACCTTTTCAAAATATCAGATAAACTAACAGATTGCACCACAAGGTGGTGCTTTGAGATCATCCAGTCATCCATCCATCCATTTTCTGTACCGCTTTATCCTCACTAGGGTCGCGGGCGTGGTGGAGCCTATCCCAGCTATCTTTGGGCGAGACGCGGGGTACAGCCTGAACTGGTCGCCAGCCAATTGCAGAGCAGCTTTGAGATCAGAGTTGGGAAAAATATGTCATGTTTGAGACTAAGGGAGAATGGCACATGAACAGAGAGAACCAATCACAAGTGTCACCTTGTGATTGAAACATTTTGGTTTTGCAGCTGTTTTTTCAAATCTTACTAAAATTGTGGAAATTTACAAAAACAACTGTAATTTAATTACTCATTTTCTCCCAATAATGTAATAGATTACAATTACATACATTTTGTTATTAAATTACATTACATGTAATTAGTTATCCTTCTTCCTAAGGCAGCCAACACAAGAACAAAAAGGAGCAGGGGTTCAAACCAACAGGAAGGTCTTCAGTTGTTCAAACTGTATCATGTGGTGGAAATTGTTGTTAAGGGAATGATTCACACTGCTTCCCAACAAGAAAAAATATCTTCAAAAGCCTAATTTTAGAGAATATTTGTGTGTTACCGTGACCCTACAGCCCACCCATATAGCACCCCTTCACTATTGTTCAGTTGGTTCTATTCCTTGAGGTACCAATTAAAGCACTTATCCTGAAAGCCAGCCACTTTAGCGGGAGTGGGCCTAATGTAATGACAGAGGTGTTAAAACACTCACAAAACCCACTTGTCACATACACACTTTCCCCCAAGCTGTCTTCCTAATGTTCCTAACATACATTTTCTTTCTCTCTGAGCAGTTTCACTCTCTTCTACTTGTTCTCGCTTCCAATTCCACCTGTACTACACTTTTCCATCCTTCCTCCTTCTTTCTGATGACATGTTTATGTGTTTTATGTCACAGACAGAGGCACCTAATGAAAACACAGACTGGTTAAGCTAAAGTAAGTTTACACTTACTAAGAAAGTGCAATTTGCATGTAGGCCAAGGCTGCACCATTGTCAAAGGCATCCCAGGAGTGCAGCACTGCTTTTATTCCTCATCTTCACAATAGCTATTGTGCAGTTGTAATCTCTCTTGGTGGCTACAGATCAGGAGGGGTCAAAAGGAAATATTCGGGGCTAAGGATGCACAATAGAATTAAACAGTGACCTTTTGCTGTGCGGAAGAAAGAACGGGAGAGGCACTGATGAAAAACAGTTGCTGTGTGACAACAAGGCAAAATTATATATCTTATAATATAGCTTAAAGGTTACTTGTCCACTGTAATGGCAATAGTAAAAATTGCAAAATAAAACAGAGAATTTAATTATGAACCATTAAACACTGATTTAATCATGTGTATTCACACCCTGTTTAAACTGCTGACTAAAATGTTTTAATAGATAAAGCTCTGTGTGGGTACAATTATAACAGTATGGTCGAGCACAACTAGTAAAAGTTACCTGGAGATGCTAACCAACTATATATTTCCACCACTAGCTGCTGAGGATGGTGACAACCTACAGGAAAGTTTTATATTAATTACTCAAATCTACTGATACAAATAAGTATCTCGAACTTAGTATCTCAAATAGTGCTGTTGATTAAAGCACCCAAACACCTTTGAGGTCACAGTATTTCTTCCAGTCGAGGAAAATAACTGCAAGAACAAAGCTCAGAAGAGGGGTTTGGAAGTTTTAGAATGACAGGAGTTGGATGTTAGCAGCAGTAGAGCAGAACTCTCTTGAGGTTTTAGTCTTGTTGGAACCAGCTGCTTGTCTGTTAAGTGTCCTCACAGTGATTCTGCTGTTTGCGCACCACCTGTGACTTCAAGCTAACACACACAGACACACACACACACACACACACGCATGCGCGCACACTGATGGAAAAACATACAAAATGGGCTAATGCAAAAAAATGAAAATAAAAATAAAATACACATTTATACTCAACACCTCCATCTGCTGCTCCTCCCATAGCAAGGAGACAACAATCCTCCCTGAACCAGTGGCAGACTGCTGCAATGTTTAAGTCCTGGACCTATTCCAAATTTGTGTATGCACACATGCCTACGTGTCTGTGTGTGTGAGATGACAAACGAGTCCCCAAATATGACATGTGAAAAGTGAAACGTTTCAGTCTTATACATGCAACCTAATGTAGCACCTGCACGATCCAAGTGAGATCCAAAACAAGCACATTATTGAAATAATTTTCCTTTACAAAGATAAGTTTGAAATTATTCAGTCGGGGTGGTTTTATTCTAACAACCTCATTGTTTTTCGATGATATTATGATGATTTGAACTTTTTAATTTAGTTCTTGGTGTTCTTCCAGTTAAAACTCTACACTGGAAATTTAAAAATGCAAATTTAACACCCTCAGTTGAAATCAACAGTTGCCCATAATTTATATGGCAACCACTGGTTCAGAGTTAACTCAACACTTACATTATTAAAATCACCTCCCACAAATTTAACCCTGAAATTTTAACACTCCAAAATTTGCAGTGCACTTTAGAACATATCTCCCACATTCACTTCATTTTGAAAACTTAAGGGTACATTTCTGCCTAACCGAGTCTGATTGATGTGTGCTGATCAAAATTGCATTGGGTCATTAAAATTTGAAATATGCTGCATCTCATACAATATATTAATGCAGTAATTTGAGAATATCAGTAGCTCTGTGGAAGCATTTAATTTGAAAGCTAATAGCATCTGTCACAGAGAGCCATTATTGCATTTACACTTTCATTACAATATATCCTAAACATTTTGAAACATTCTGGTGCTAAATGTGTCGAGTAACAGTCGTTTATGATGTTCTGTGTGTAAGACACTCCTGAAAAAAGGAAGATTTGCAGTCTTCCAACAGCAACCATTTTTAATGGAGCAAACAATGTTTACAGTATATGGTGTGTGAGAGAAAGCACAACTCAGTGTTCTGCGCGGACGCTGGAACTCTTAGTGAATTGAAGCATAGTTAGTGAAATGAAGCAAAATTTAGAGAAAACCTGAAAATTTTTTTATATATAAAGTCACCATTATGCCATGATGCTGTGTAGTTCTATACCATTGCCAACTACGGGCACTCTATACATGACTGCTGAAGACAACTGTTTGCGGTGGGATTTGTTTGGGGGTATAAGGGCATATTATATGGGGTGTATGGTTTTGCACGCCACATTTTTCAGCTTTGTATTTGAAAAAAAAATTGTGTTGGTCAATTGCATGAAATCCCAATAAAAGACATTATTTACGTTTGTGGCAGAAATGTGACAAAATGTGGAAAAGCTCAAGGAGTATGAAAAATAACGACTTATTTTGCAATCCACTGTATTTGGGATGTAAATTAAAAAGCTCTTTAAAAGTGAAAAAGTTTAAAAAGTTGCTTTGGTATCAGTAATGACAGTAGTGCATGAGCCCGCAAATATTCAACAACACAATCCATCCATCCATCCATTTTCTGTTCCACCTATGGCAGCTATCTTCGGGCGAGAGGAGGGGTACACCCTGAACTGGTCGCCAGCCAATCGCAGGGCACACATAAACAAACAACCCTTCACACTCACATTCACACCTACGGGCAATTTAGAGTTTTCAATCAACCTACCATGCATGTTTTTGGGATGTGGGAGGAAACCGGAGTATGCGGAGAAAACCCACGCAGGCATGGGGAGAACATGCAAACTCCACACACGCAAGGCTGGGATTTGAACCCCGGTCTGTGAGGCAGATGTGCTAACCAGTCATCCACCGTGCCGCCCACAAGACAATCCATACAATTAAATCTCTGAAACTATATGCAACTATAAACACAATACAACTTATATCTCTACCTCAAATAAGTAATGTATGAAACCAGTACGGTAAATGCCTAATTACACTACTGACTGCTTAATTTGTTCCTTATTTGTGTTGTACCAAGTGAACAACATCACTTTGTCATGTTAATGATCTTAAAATGTGATTTTCATTGCCACTAATCTCCACGGAAGGTTTTTAAATGCCTCTTTTTTTTCCTTTTTTGCCTATTTTGAGTTTTTTTTATTTTTATATCAGAACCATCTGCTTCCTCAGAACCTCTCTCTCTCTCTCTTTCTTTCTCTCTCTCTCTCTCTCTCTCTCTCACTCTCTCTCTCTCTCTCTTTTTCTCTCTTTCTCACTCCTACCTCCCTCTCATGGCCTTGTCATCACTCTCACAGTTTCTCCTGTGGGAACAGATAGCCAACATTGTGTTCGGATGCATTAACGACCATTTGTAGTCAGACTGAGCTCTCGAGATCTTGCTTGAAGGTCATTTAAATAAAAACTTATACTAATAAAATAACAAAAGGTCGCTTTGAGAGATATTCCACTCTCTGTTCTCCTTTTTGACCTCAATATACTTTCGAATTGTTGCTTTTCATATGCACCCTCTGGAACCTATAAATAAAGATTTTTCCTCATTCTTTCATTTATCTTCCGTACCGCTTGTCTTCACTAGGGTTGCGGGCGTGCTGGAGCCTATCTCAGCTATCTTTGGGCGACAGGGAGGGTACACCCTGAACTGGTCGCCAGCCAATCCCAGGGCACACATAGACAAACAACCATTTGCACTCACATTCACACCTACGGGCAATTTAGAGTTGCCAATTAACCTACCATGCAATTTTTTGGGATGTGGGAGGAAACCAGAGTGCCCGGAGAAAACCCACATAGACACGGGAAGAACATGCAAACTCCACACAGGCGAGGCTGCATTTGAACCCGGGTCCTCAGAACTGTGAGGCAGCTGTGCTAACCAGTTGTTCACCGTGCCGCCTATTATTAATTATTATTATTATTATTATTATTTGTGCCCTGCGACTGACTGGCGACCAGTTCAGGGTGTAGTCCGCCTTTCGCCCGAAGTCAGCAGGGATAGGCTCTAGCGCCTGGCAACCTTAGCCAGGATAAGCGGTGTTGAAAATGGATGGATGGATTATTATTATTATTATTATTTTACCTGTTTTCCTCTTTGAAATGTCCTAATGACAGATGCCACTGTAACTCTGCTAAGATTTGGCTGAACTCTTAGTCCAGCCTCCCTCAGCGTCAGTCTGTGGTACACGACATGGTCAATCAGTTGTGCGAATTTCATTTGATCAATTTGGTCCTCTTCTTCTTTGGTCTCCTCCTGCTTCAGGTCTTCCTTCTCCTATGTGGATTCCCACTCTCACCCTCACTCTTCTTCTTCTGACGCCATTTTGGTTGAAGACAGGTGAACTCACCTGTTGCATTTTTGTAGTGCTTAGACCTGATTTGTGTGTCTCCAATTAAGCAGTTATTTGTTTGGGCCCCTGTTGGCTTTGTTTAACCGATAGGTGGACGTGCTCTGATGTTACATGAAACATCTACTTTAGTTCCAACTACATTACCTCACAAACGTCAGTACATGCCTCACATTTTGTAAATATTGTATACATCTTTTCATGGAACAAGACTGAGGAAGTCAGACTTCGCTACAACATAAAGTAGTCAGTGTTGTAGTCTTGTTAGTGTAGTTTGTGTGGCTGTGTGTAGTCTTTTTTTGTGTAAATTTACTGTCTCCGCTAAATAACAGAACACACAATCATTAATGTCTAAAATGCTGGTAACCAAAGGGAATACGCCCTAAGTAAAAATGTTCAAATGGGGCCAAATTGGCCATTTTCCCTCCCCAGTGTCATGTGACTCATGAGTGTTACAAGGTGTCAGTTACATTGACTTAGTTACTTTACTGATTACTAGAGCTTAAAAGTAACTTAGTTACTTTACTGATTACTTTACATACACAATTAACTAAGTTAGAAAAAAGTAAATTTTTAGTTACTTTCAGCAGGTGCCAAGTGGCAGGAATATAACTTATCCACAGTACAAAAAAAGCATTAGCTCAACAGAACCCATTACTTGGTTATATACGCCACACAAGTTACAGAATGATGTCATCAACGTGAACCAATAACTTAAATATTAGTGTAGTTGAAGCCACATTTAATCAGCAACTTAGTGCAGACTTAACATGCCAAATACAGTAAGTACATAAACATGTAAACAAGTACATCATTCTCAGTACACTTAACTGAACTATAAAAACTCTTAACTGACAGATAGATGCCGATTATGGTCAGTGTAGGCAACTGTGTGTGTGTGTGTGTGCGTGTGTGCGTGCGTTTGTGTTTGCGCGTGTATTGGTCGTATACACACACACACGCGCACACACACAATTCCTCCTACCATAGTAATTTTGTTGCCAGCTGTTTAGATATAAATGGCTATGGGTTGAGATATTTTGAGGGTACAGTTAATTTACACTGTTATACAAGCTGTACTTTGACTACATTGTAGTAAAGTATGATTTCTACAGTGTTGTCCCATGAATAGGTATCATAAACTATGTACAAAAAATGGGAGGGGTGTTCTGACATTTGTGTTTATGTGTCTGCATTATGAGCTTCCAGGACATTAACTCCAGCTCCAACGTTGCGTTGCGTCTGTAGAGAGAAGTCAATTTTAGTGAGGGGAATCTCAATCACCAAACTGTTTTCTTGTTTTTGTTGTTGTTGTCCATCTAGAGTTTTTTTTATAGATATGGGCTCATCTTGCTATTTAGGTTGCTGTGCACCAGATCCCCAAAAGAAAGTTATTGACTAAAACTATAAGTTATATATCAATTTATCCACAATATGTGCAAAATCAATGATGAGCAACAATCATGTTTCTAAAAAATATATAATTTATCGAACAAAGACGTATAACTTTTTTTCTTTTTTTTTTTTAAAAAAGCAAAGTTAAGTTGTTTGTTGTTTTGGCCATGTCAGTAGGTATACCTGCACAATGTTTGGAATGCCATTACAAAAGCGGTATCATCAATTTATATTTTGAACAATTGTTATTATTTATGGGAAAAAAAATTTTCATTAAATTCTTTCTCCAGAGCAGATACATATATTTACAATATCTTCAAAAGACACATCAAAGTCTTGAACTGAAATAGAAATGCGGGACAAGATTCCCTTCTTTCATCATCTTGACTCAGGCAGTACAGAGCCCATCTGATATCCATCCATCTATTTTCCACACCGTTTATATTGTTCAGCATCAAAGGGGAGCTAGAGCCTATCCCAGTTGAATTGGTACACCCTGGACTGATCACTAGGATTTTGCATTATTACAAGTAATCCATGTTGGGTCAAATTGATGCCACCAAAAATCTTTATTTATTGTATTAGCAATCTACTGGATTAAAAAAAATCAAATATCAAAACAAAATTTAAAAAGAAATGAATCACCTTAAGTGTAAAACAGTAAAAACACTTTTTCACTAACTTTAAAGAGCACCCACAAAGGCATGATGCGAAGCTGATTCGTGTTGCAGTAGCGCGTTATGCATGTCAATTCTTAATACTCTTGATTTTTGTGCCCAAAAAAAGTTACACAGCATAATGTAAAATCAATAATCAGGATCAGAATCATCTTTATTTGCCCAGTATGTAAAAAAAACCCAGAAGGAATTTGTCTAGTAGTGCAATCATCTGGAACAGTGACAATGGTGCAAATGGTGGAGATAGTTCTCAAGCACATAAGTGGCCAGTATTGGTCAACAACAGATATGCAAATAGTGCTGAATGACAAGACTACTACAGTGAGTCTAACAATGAGACTAACAATGTAGAAGTGTCCCGACAGAGATGTGACAACAATCTCAAGACAAAATTGGCAGCATGTTCCAATGGAAATGTAAGTTAACAGTTTAGGAAGAAGAGGGAAGAAGCTGTTGGAATGTCTGCTTGTTTTAGTTTGGATTGTTCGATAGCGGAGGTCACTGATGGTGCAGTGGTACACTCGTAGATTCAGTTCCCACTCAGTGACGGTGTGAATGTGAGTGTGAATGGTTGTCCGTGTCTATATGTGCCCTGCGACTGGCTGGCGACCAGTTCAGGGTGTAGTCCGCCTTTCGCCCGTAGTCAGCTAGGATAGGCTCCAGTGCCCCGCGACACTAACCAGGATAAGCGGTGTTGAAAATGGATGGATGGATGGATGTTCGATAGCGCCTACCTGAGGGAAGGAGCTGGAAGAGGTGGTGACCAGGATGTGGAGGGTCCAAGAGGATTTTGCATGCTCTTGTCTTAGTTTTGTCAGTGTGCAAGTCCTCAAGGGTGGGTAGGGGGCTACTGGCGATTTTCTAAACGCTTTGCCTCAACTTACAGACAACACTGAAGTCTCACTTCTTTGAATGGACCTGGATTTTTAAATGAGAGGCGAAAAAGAAGTGAAAATTTGCCTAAGAATGCCCAGAGTTAGGGATTTGGCCAAATTTTGTATGAAGTTGGTCAAAACACATGATATTTTAGAAGATAACAGAGTGTATGAATTGCTTTCCTTTATCCCATCAAACACATGACATATGAGACGCATTTTGGTAATTCTTTCAAACCAATTCTTCCATGTTCTTCTTTTTCTCCTCAGATCATGGGATGACTTTCATGACTGCGCCAATGTGGCGATGGCCAGCTGTCCAGAGGAAGCAGCGACCGTCTGGGAATCTCTCCGCCAAGAATCCAAGAAGATGCAGTTTTCAGGAAACCTCTACGACATGTGCTCCAACCGCAACAGTCACACATTAACCTCAGGGTCCCACATCCAAGGAGAGCTCAACCAAGAGTCTCTAAGAGGGCGAGTCAGTCGTTTGGCAGCCTCCTACTACTTTACCATGCTTCTGTCTCCTCTGTTGCTGCTGTTTTGAACAGAACTGCCTAAACACAATGGGACTTGTGCAAATATGAACTTTGTGCATTTTCACCTCCAACCTTCCTCACTGTCCCCCTTTTCCTAAACACCAGAAGAGAGGAATGCATGCTTTCTTTCTGAATTTCCGTAATTCTATTTCTTACTGATTTAAACTGGCGTTAGCTGAGACTTGTACATAGTTAAGACAAAAAAAAGAAAAGCCATGTATCACCTATCTGTCTTTATACTTTCATTTGTCATATAAAGTACAAGCTTGTAACAAAAGCTGGCCAAAAAGGACAGCGCATGGGCCCATATCCAATGTCCTGTTCAGGTTCATCCAAAACAGCAGACAAGACTTTTGCCTTTATGTTACTGGCTTTTAAAAGAAATTTTTTCAAGACTAACTCCAAGGATTTTCACAGTGTGTAGAGTGTACAGCTTATCTTGACTTTAAGGTGCATGTTTCAATATCAAATACAAAAAGCATGATATACTGTACATTGGTTTAACTGCAAGGCTCTTTTCCTTGATGCTCAGCCCTTATATACTACAGATGAGGTGGAGATGAGAGCTATGAGATTTATCCAATTGATAGCACAGAGCAGCAGTGATTAGCACATTTGCCTCAGTTTGAAGATTCGGCTTCCTCGCCACATTTCAAAGACAAGCATGTTAGGTTCATTGATGACTTTAAATTGTCTTAATGTGTGGATGTTAGTTTGAATTAATGTGCTGGTGACCAGTCCAGGGTGTGCCCCCCTCTCCCAAAGTCATCTTGGATTATTTTTAGATGACCCACAATCCTAATGAGAACAAGTGACAATGGATCAATTGGTGCTTTATTTAATCTGAATAACATTGTGAAGCAATATTCCCACAATCATTAGACATTTTCAATAGTTTATTTTTTTCCTGGTCAGGGTCGGCTATCCTAGCTCACTTTGGGTGAAAGGCAGAGGACACCCTAGACCAGTCTAGGACACCCTAGACTGGTTGCCAGTCAATCTAATGAACTATATGGAGACAGACAATGAGTCACACTCAAAATCACATTGTTACTGAATTAGAAATGAACCCACGCTTCCCGAAAAGAAGAACCACATGACCTTCACTGACCCCAGCCACTGTCATTATTTACAATGCAAACCCAAGGGGCAAGTTTTCACAAAACAGACAAAATAGTATTTGCTTTTATTTTGTTTCTCCAAATGTAATATCATAAAATGGTTAACACAATTGATACACAACCACTAGATGTGTATTCATCTGTTTTTTATACAGTTTAGCTTGTTCAGAATCACATTAAAGATGGAGCATTTCCCAGCTGATTTAAGGGGAGTCTGATTAAACTAATGGTAACTGGGGGAGTATGACTGGGGCATTGGTGGGGACTTGAGCATACACTAAGAGCAGCTGCATGAAAGGCAATTACCACATTAGCAGCGACCAATGCATGTACTGAATGTATGTACAGTAAATTTTCACAATTCAGGTGCAGCTATAGACACACAAAAGGTGAGCCTAACAGGTATGATTTTGGGATGTGGGAGGAGGCCAGGTGGCACGGTAGACAACTGGTTAGCATATCTGCCTCACAGTTCTGAGGACCTGGGTTCAAATCCAACCTCGCCTGTGTGGAGTTTGAATGTTCTCCCCGTGCGTGTATGGGTTATCTTAGAGTACTCTGGTTTCCTCCTACATTCCAAAAACACGCATGTTTTTGGGATGTGGGAGGAGACCGGAGTACCCGGAGAAAACCCACGCAGGCACGGCGAACTCCACACAGGCGGGGCCAGGATTTGAACCCCGGTCCTCAGAACTGTGTGGCAGATCACATATATACATATATATATATATATATATATATATATGGAATGAATAATTTCTCGTGGACCTTCCCTTTACACATTTCTTTGTTTAAATTATGCAACAGGGAGTATTAGGTGAACAGCTATTGATTATTTGCTGCTGACACAGCAGTTTCCTGTACAACAGTTACAACATACAACAACTTTTAGGGCTCAAGTCACTGTGAAGTGAGAGTGTGCTTGAGCTGTTTTTTTAATTGGTTCTTGCCCAGGTCTGGAATACTCCAGGGATCCTGTTTGGCATCCTACACTGTAGCCTTACATTATGGGACCAATATATGCTTTTGACAGCACTGCAGCCCGATCAAAGGCCAAGTGTATTTCATGCTCCGGGAAGTGTAGTTTGAGCTTGCAGGATGCTGAAATGTTTGTTATTCTAACTGGCTGCTGGGAACAGTTGCTTCTGTCTGGCTGGGGATCAGAAATATTGTCACATTAGAGTCAGATGGGGGAGAAGGGATGAGTCCGCTCGGAAAACAAACACTTTTGTTCTCAGTTCAGAAGCACACACTGAATCTAGTTGTCTAACACAGAATGTTTAACAGACGGTTTTAGGTTCATTTTTCTGTTTTTACCGAAAATAAATCAAAACTCTCTGACTTTAAACCAGTGTACGGCAATCTGTAAAAGCATGAAACGAACCCTCTAAGGCAAGAGTATACGCGCTTTGCAAAAGGTGAGCAGTTATTAAATTGCTGTGACAAAGAAGAGTTGAAGACATTTGGACTTCACCATGCATTGAACCTGCTGATCTACCTTGCCAGAAGCCAGTTTATAAAATGTACCCGTAGGGCAAGAAGCTCTAAAGAAGCACTTTTCAAATGTTATGTACAATTTAGATGGAATGGTACTTTTCCCAAGTAATTTTGGATGTTAGTGTCAAAAAGAAGACTTTCGAATTTTAAGGTTTATGATAGCTGGGATAGGCTCCAGCACGCCATTGACCTCAGTGAGGATAAGCGGTACAGAAAATGGATGGATGGATACTCCTCTTACACACAAGTCCTCGATAACCCTGGATTTGCATCACTGGAACTGTAGGGTCACACTGTATGTAGAGTAAGAGACTCATGGGCAACAAAACCAAAGCAATTCAATCTTAAAGACAAAAGGAAGAGCGAGGGAATATAGAGAGGAAGCTGTCAAAATGAAAAATCTCAATTGAGCCTGTTTTTACATAGGGGACTTCACCCAGACATATGCTAGAGTGGCTTTAAGAAGGTATGCTAGTTTTGAACTTTAATTAAACTGTCAGAATTAGTACTTAGATGCCTTAATCACCAAGTTGGAGCAATTTAGAAACAATTTCTATGCAGATAAGTTGTCACCCTTGGAGGATAAATCTGCGTGAATTATGAAGAATTGGATACATTGTATGTATTATGTTATCTGCATTCTATGTGGCATCTGGTAAAAAGTCCCTCTTGATCATGGTATTAGCTAGTGGAGATCACCAAGCGCGAAAATGTGATGTGGCTTGTTACGCTCTTGGACATCCGTACAGTGTTTATCTTGGCTCACTTTCGACAGTGCTAAACTATGGTGGCCACTGGCCAGCCTATCTTATCCAGATACTTTTGCCAGCAAAAGAATGTGCTGTATTAACCGTTCGTTTCGTCCATTCTTTTATGTGTCTGCCTGCCTGTGACTAGTAAACAGTTAGTTCTTTAAGTATTTAACTTTAGAGGTGGAGTAAATCTTTTTTCAATGTTCAGAGGGACTTCATTATTGCATTAGCAAACCTCTGTCCCCTAAGCCAAATTTGAAATTTGGCTTAGGCAATCCAAATTTATGTATTATTTTCACAAAATAACATGGTAATCAAACGTTAATGTTTCTCTTTAGTCTTAAAACATCCATCCATTCATCCATTTTCTTTACCACATACCCTCACTAGGGTCGCGGGCTGCTGGAGCCTATCCCAGCTATCTTTGGGCGGGTGGCGGGGTACCCTGCCACCCGCCCAAGAAACAAAGAACCATAGAAACAAAGAACCATTCGCACTCACATTCACACCTACGGGCAATTTAGAGTCTTCAATCAACGTACCACACATGTTTTGGGGATGTGGGAGGAAACCGGAGTGCCCGGAGAAAACCCACCCAGGCACAGGGAGCACCCCGGACCACAGAACTGTGAGGCAGATGTGCTAACCATTTGTTCACCGTACTGGCCTCTTAAAACATATTTAACAAAATTTGAAAATTTTTAACAAAAAAAAGAGTAATCCTGTGAAATTTTGAGAGCTATCACATGTAGGTTTAAGTGGGTTCCTTTTGTACCTAATATTGTGTGCATATTGTCTCATTTGTTACTATGGCGATGTTTCTCTTAAAAGACATATTTATTATGTCTTCATCACAAGTAGCATTCCCTCAGGATGCTTCTGGCAGACGGCACTTCAAGCAAGCATGAAATAAATCCCGAAGAGAACCAGCAGATACAAAAATCAATGTTCATATGCTGTGTGCAAAATATTAAACGCAAATTTAAACCTGGACATCTGTTGTGCATGTAAAATACCGTGAACTGAAATGCTGCATACACAATATTCTATGTGTTCTTATAGTGTCACTTTTAAAATTCATTTTATTAACGTTATTTCACAGCAGGCGGCACGGTGGCCGAATGGTTAGAGCGTCAGCCTCACAGTTCTGAGGAGCGGGGTTCAATCCCTGGCCCCGCCTGTGTGGAGTTTGCATGTTCTCCCCGTGCCTGCGTGGGTTGTCTCCGGGCACTCTGGTTTCCTCCCACATCCCAAAAACATGCATCGTAGGTTAATTGACAACTCTAAATTGCCCGTAGGTGTGAATGTGAGTGTGAATGGTTGTTTGTTTGTATGTGCCCTGCGATTGGCTGGCAACCAGTTAAGGGTGTACCTCGCCTCCTGCCCAATGATGGCTGGGATAGGCTCCAGCACGCCCGCGACCCTAGTGAGGAGAAGCGGCTCAGAAAATGGATGGATATTTCACAGCAGACATGATCGATATGTACAGTACAAACATAGTCCAACAGGAAATCAACAATGGCAATTTCAACAATGACAGAATAGAAGAAAGAATATAAAAAGGTGCATTAAGCAGATATCTCAATTGTTTTTTTTTTTTTTACAATATTGTAAGCCTTGGTTGTTTTACGTGATATCAGATTATATTCTCGTCACTCTGTTCTCATCTAAAACAACACATATTCAAATGTGACATCTGTGAAAGGTGTGATTTTCCTGGGATGTAAGTAGGAAGCTGCCCAACAAGTGTGATGCATGTACACAGATCACAAGACATGTATTCCCTCTGTACAATGAACTCTGTATTTCAAAGTAGCTGTACATACAGTACATACTGTACACTGAGGCATATGACCGAAAGATCATTCTACTCTCAAAAGCAACCTTGTGTGTTTGTAAAGAAAAAAAATCTGTGTTTGTGTTTGTTTGTTGTGTTTTAATGTGTCCTAGTGCTTGTGTTTGTGCTTCCTTCTCTTCTTTAATGTGATTCAAATATCCTCCATTATATGTTTTGCTACCTTTATAGAAAAATAATTAAACAGGTTCTGACTAAATTATTAAATGTCATCTCATATGTGTAAATTTTTGATAATGTTTATGTGTGCTGAAAACCAAGTTTGACATGAGCATCAGGATCCAGCTTAACATTAAGCTGGATCCTGCCCCTGTGTGTGCCCTTTGATTGGCTCATCATGCACTTGTTACCACCCTCATCGTTAGCCTCACAGTTCTGAGGACCGGGGTTCAATCCCCGGCCCCGCCTGTGTGGAGTTTGCATGTTCTCCCCGTGCCTGCATGGGTTTTCTCCGGGCACTCCGGTTTCCTCCCACGTCCCAAAAACATGCATGGTAGGTCAATTGAAGACTCTAAATTGCCCGTAAGTGTGAATGTGAGTGAGAATGGTTCTTTGTTTCTATGTGCCCTGCGATTGGCTGGCAACCGGTTCAAGGTGTATCCCGCCTCCTGCCCGATGATAGCTGGGATAGGCTCCAGCACGTCCGCGACCCTATTGAGGAGAAGCAGTTCAGAAAATGGATGGATGGATGGATGGATGGATGGATATATATATATATATATATATATATATATATATATATATATGTGTGTGTGTGTGTGTTTTTTAATGTTATGTTTTTTTTACTTGTTTCCTAGATTATTAGAAAATTTAAGTCACCATGGCGGTTTATACCCTTTGACAGTTGGAATGGTACAGTCTAATGAGACTCCATCAGACTGTCAACTTTGATTTCATGTAACTGTTGCCAGCTCCCTAAAGCTTGTTACACATTAGTAATTTTATTATCTTTTTTGTACAAAACATTAAAAGTGACACAATATCTATTTTTTTTCACAGTTCCAGTTTTTTTAATAACATGGCTGTGACATGATTTTTTTCTAAGCACAGTTTACATATTATTTTTCTTATGATGCTGAAAACAGCCTGTTTGTTCCACCCCACATACTGCATGGCAGCCAGAGAGAGACCCAACTATTTTCAGTGTTGCACTGAAAAAAATAAACACTGCATAACTAAAAAAAATTTATGTATTCCATCCACTTTTAATATTTTAGCTTTGATTCAATTAAAATGATTCATTTAGTGTATGCTGAAAGTTTAAACTTAATTTTTTGTTTTTTTCCCCAAGTAAGCCATGTTTGAATGTTGGAACAAACATAAACAGTGCAAGCCAGAACGTTAGCACTTGCTAACTTAGCTTAGTTTTATTTAAAAAGCACCGCAGCGAGGTTCAGTACTCACTACACATTCACACACTATATTAACGTACATATATATATATATTTACGTATTATACGTATATATTAAGCTTCACACAAGCCAAAGGCTTTTACCGTTGTTACGCAACAACGTTTTATGGCGTCTTTCTGTGTGAGAAATATATGCATTTAAGCAGCAACTCCTTCTGTCCCCAGTAGGCTACTGTCTACCTGGCCAGCATTTTCTGGACAATGGTGCGTTGGTTTCAGGAGCTGAATACTACGTCCAGTCAAGGATAGACTCCAGTGTGGAGTTTGCATGTTCTCCCCGTGCCTGCGTGGGTTTTCTCCGGGGACTCCGGTTTCCTCCCACATCCCAAAAACATGCAGGGTCGGTTAATTGAAGACTCTAAATTGTCCATAGGTGTGAATATGAGTGTGAATGGTTGTTTGTCTGTATGTGCCCTGCAATTGGCTGGCAACCAGTTCAGGGTGTACCCCACCTGAAATTAGCTGGGATGGGCTCCAGCACCCACAACCACCCCTCAACCCCCGCTGTTATCGACGACAATCCGGCCTTCACAGTGTCACGCATCCCTGATGTGAGGGGACAGGGGTTACCAGTTCCTGGTGGACTGGGAGGGGTATGGAACACTCCTGGATCTTCTGCAAGATGATTCTTGACGACTCCCTAATTTCAGGACTTTTACGCGCGGCACACCCTGGGAAGCTGGATAGGACGCCTGGAGGTGTCCGTTGAGGGGTATGGGGGGTCGGGGGGTGGGGGCGTGGAGGTGGGGTGGTGGGGTTACTGTCATGGTCTGTCCCTCTCTCTCTCCCCCTCTCTCTTTTCCCAATAATCTGCACCACCTCGGCCGTGCACCTGTTGCCAATCAGCACTCTACTCTGCCTGCATTTAAGCCTGCCAGATCCTAGACTCCACTGCCAGAGTATTAACATTCTCGCTACACCCGTCCTCGCAACACTTCTGACCTCTGTTTTTCCTTGTCCTCAGTGCTCCTTCCGTGTTCCCCGCCGTGTTGACCTCTTCCACCACGCCACCACCTGCTGCACATTCCCTGTCTCGACAACCGCCAGTATGCCCCAAGGAACCATTTCCATATCCTCTTCAATAAACCTTTCACCAAAAACCTCTCAGCCGCCGCTTGCTTCTGTCCAGTGAAAATCGAATTGTGACAAAAGGTTTGATACTTTTCAGAAGGTCACCTTGACAGTAGTCACGAACACAGAGGAGCTTCTCTCACACTAGTTGCAATTTCTTTTGTCCGCAGCTGGATTTAAACTTTTGACCCTCCAATGCTCAAGTCCTCATGGATGTGATTTTACTCTACAAAGATTGTGAAAGATACTACTTTTGTATTCAATTGTCCTGTCACAGTCAGAGGGAAAGAATCCCTGAATGGGTCATATTAGAGGTCCAGGCAAAAAGCAGGTCAATTTCACATGTTTACATCCATCCATTTTCTGAGCCGCTTCTCCTCATGAGGGTCGCGGGCGTGGTGGAGCCTATCCCAGCTATAATCAGGCAGGAGGCTGGGTACATCCTGAACTGGTTGCCAGCCAATCGCAGGGCACATACAAACAAACAACCATTCGCACGGACATTCACACCTACGGGTAATTTAGAGTCTCCAATTGTTTTTGGGATGTGGGAGGAAACCTGAGTGCCCGGAGAAAACCCACGCAGGCACGGGGAGAACATGCAAACTCCACACAGGCGGGGCCGGGGATTGAACCCCGGTCCTCAGAACTGTGAGGCTGACGCTCTAACCAGTTGGCCACCGTGCCGCCACATGTTTAATTATTGTGCTTTATTCTATTGTGCACTAATAGATTGCCCTTATATTTTGTTTCGTTCGTTAATTATTTTTAAACTTACTTTCACAATATGATCCATCCATACATTTTCAGAGCCGCTTATCCTCACTAGGGTCGTGGGAGTGCTGGAGACTATCCCAGCCATCTTCAGGGAGGAGGCGGGGTACACCCTGAACTGGTTGCCAGCCAATCGCAGGGCACACATAAACAAACAACCATTCACACTCACATTCACACTTACGGGCAATTTAGAGTCTTCAATCAACCTACCACGCATGTTTTTGGGATGTGGGAGGAAACCGGAGTGCCCGGAGAAATCCCACGCAGGCACGGGGAGAACATGCAAACTCCACACAGGCGGGGCCGGGGATTGAACCCCGGTCCTCAGAATTGTGAGGCAGACGCTCTAACCAGTCGTCCACATACTTGGAAGCATTTTAATGAAATATAAAAACATAATTCTAGCAGTCAAGGCATATTTTGCTCGACCATTATTGGACATCACTAAGATTTTATTTGTTAAGATTTTGTTTATTCATTGTAATTGACATTTGTTGGTAAAGTAAATATTAATTTAATATTCAACACATCTTTATTTAACAATTTTATATACATATTTGTGTCATTAATTTGTAGACCAAAATGTAACAGTCTATATGAATATAAATATATGCTTTTAAAAAAACATTTGATTTGTACACAGCCAACAGAAAGACATGTTGTGCAGGAGCAGGTATGGAATATGCATGTGTCCCATCCACATTAAATTTGGAAGCTAAAATGACATCCAATCAGACTGCAGTGGGTGAACAAACGTTTTGTCCTCTAGGGTTACATTGGATGGACAGATGGCATTTGTAGATGAGCTAAAAGAAGTAGTTAAAGTGGCACTCAGCAGAAATGAGAGTTTTGTTTTTAAATGCATTAAATATGTGCTGAAAACATATGCAAATACTTCTAACAATATCATGCTGAATTAGATATACATAGCTTAAGCATCTTTTTCAGTGTTTGCATTTTCCTGATTTTGTGGGCGGGGTTTAAACACAGCCTTGTGATGTCACGGGGCTGGGGCCTATACTTTGTAGCGGGATTTCACTCCCCTAATAAGTACAAAATGACGTCGTTTCGTTTGGCTATGCTGCTCAGTTGTAGGTTAGCTGTGCTTCGCTTCCATAACAAGGACCATTTACCACTCCAGCGTGCAGCAAGCTAACAATGGCTACACCTTGAAAATGCGTCTTCGCTGGATGCCTCAATTTACAGAACAGCTCGGTGACGTATTTTCAAGCTCTCAAAAAATGAGGAAATAAATAAAGCAATGGATTTACTTTTTAAAGACACACACAGATGGCGAGCTGCACATCAACACCACCAGCCGACTCTGCAATCCGCATTTACAAGGGATTTTTGGGAAACTTTCACCAGAGACAACATGGCTTCGTGGGTAACTTGATACTAGTGAAAGGGGTAATGCCGACTAACGACCTTGGCTTGCTCCTAGCGTCCTGTGTTCAGGTGCCGTGTTTGGCAACAACGAGGGTAAATTGACTTGTGTCTGTATTTTTATGATTATAATCCACAATAACCATTCCATTTTGAAGTGGAACCTCCTAGCGTGATTTTACATCGTATAAGCTATCACCTCCTCAGTATGTTTGATTCCCTTTGGCGCATCCATTCGCCTCACCCACAGAGTCTACGAGCTGAGGTGGCTCTTATTATTCAAGTTTGAAAGTCCGATTTTGCATACATAAATGAATAAGTAAATAAAAATGAATAGAAATGTAAAATAGTTTATTTTAAGTGCTAAAATAATTCATCATCATTTTAAAATGTAGTGATTTAAAATTAAAACTAAGGAGTTATTTAATAGCATAAACAAAGCATTGTTAAATTTCCATGCATTTCATTTGATTAATATTCAATCAATCATCCAATTATAAGACAAATGATTACAAAAAAAAAAACATTTTATTGACCCATTTTAGAAAATTAGCTAAATTAATGCAAAATATATTTGTGACTGTTGATGTAATTACTCACCAGATTGAATAACGGAGGGTCCCACTGTACTTAGTCCACCTGTGAATTAGACTGGTCCCAGACTGAGCTGCAGCATGTCTATCTTAATTTTGTAAATAAAATCTCAGTTTAGTAAATGATTTCTAAATCAATAACTTACAATGCTGTGGAATTTGTTTTTCTTACAGCATTACAGTAAACAGACGTTTAACTGTGAGGGTGTCATTAACGGAACAGAGGATAGGACCCAAAAATGCACGACTCCAAAACAAATGGACAGTTTCCAAAAAGAGAGGTTTAATAGACGGGCATAGGTCGGTACACACTCAGGCAATCCAAGAAAGGCAACAGTTTCCAAAAACATGAGGCAAAGAGGCAAGGTCGATAATCGGAACAGGGTCAAGTCTTACTGTGAGTCTGTGACAAGGAATGCTGGAACGTGACGACAAGGTACAACAAACTGGCAACGAGAGGGAATGAGACACGAGGTTAAATACAATAGGTAATTAGGGTGAACGAGGCACAGGTGGTGAAGATGCTCACAGGAGCAGGTGTGTGTGAAACAGGGAGGGGAAGACAAAACCCGGAACACACACACACACACACACACACACACACACACACACACATGACAGAGGGAGACTTTTCTCACCAGCGGACATACAATTGCTTTTCTGCATTATGCTCTGAATCGACACAAAACTCCCATTAGCAATATATGAATAAATAAATAAAAAACGTTGCACCAATGTCAATGCAAGTCGGGTGAGATTAGATATAAAGTATATGGCCGGAGAATGTTAGAAGATACTGTACATGACTGAGTTTGTTGAAAAGCAATACTACTCCATCATAAATTAGACTGGGAATTCCAGCATATTATTTAAGATTTAGTTGTGCCTCAATGTCATTGGGATCGCAGGGAAACAGGCAAGCCGTGTTTGCTTCAGGTGGGGGGAGACTGGTAGAAAGTCAGGATTCAGACCTAACCTTCCCCTCTTACAATAGCACCCAGAACCTCTCCCCCAGGAGTCTGTAAAGAGAAAGCAAAACAGAGCAGGACAACAACAAAACAGAAATGTTATGCACTGAAAAGGAAGTGACATTACAAGGCAAAATCAAACAAGGGCAAAAGCCATTAGAATTCCATCACTTCACAGGCAAATTAAACTCGACAACTGAAACAGTAAAAAAAAAAAAAAATAAATCACTAATATCAAATGCCTCATTCATATAAGAATGAACAACGATGAACCATGGAAGTCATTATACTTATTCAGTTAAAGAAGTAATACAGTATAGTCATTGAATATCTTTACTGAAAACCAAAACAATTGAACAACATGTATAGAAGCCAATTAATGTTGAAAGTTATGATATCCTTTGATGACCATGAATGTCAAAACAGGTTTATTTACCATTGAATTCACATGAAAGGTCAGCTTTCGAAATAGAACGTGTGTGTGTGTGTGTGTGTGGGTGTGTGAGTGTGTGTGTGTGTGTGTGTGCGCGCGCACTGTACACACGTTAAGTTGTGTGAGGTGAAAGTCACGTGAGGAGTTACTTGGAGTTATTTGGATGGTTTGGTCAATGAATATTTCATCAGAGCCGGATGCCTCGGTAAACAGAACAGCAGCTACAGTTGATGATGTGAAGAATAATTCCCAGAACCCCTTGATCTAATGCAGTAAATGCGTAAGCAAATTTAATCAGACATTTGAATGGCACAGGTGGATTTACGCTAAGACAGCCATTGCAAATCTGAAATCATGTTTCATGATACTACTCCATCTTCTACAGTTTGCTTTATCCTTATTTTGTATTTTTTCTAGGGCAGATGCTGAGGCCGATGGATCCAAATACCGACGAGGCAAGCCAGAAGGGCATGCAGGAATCTTTAAAAAAAAAGGCTTTATTAAAGATCTAAAGATAAAATAAAAATACAGAGAGCCAGGATGTCAACAAATGTCATTTCAAGTATAATGAAAATCCATCATATCATTTCTAGTTTGCTTGTAGTTATCGAGATTTTTCTTTCAAAACTAAAAGGTTTTTGTATATGTACTGCATATATATATATATATCCATCCATTTTCTGAGCCGCTTCTCCTCACTAGGGTCGCGGGCGTGCTGGAGCTTATCCCAGCTGCCATCGGGCAGGAGGCGGGGTACACCCTGAACTGGTTGCTAGCCAATCGCAGGGCACATACAAACAAACAACCATTTGCACTCACAGTCATGCTTACGAGCAATATAGAGTCTACAATTAATGCATGTTTTTGGGATGCGGGACGAAACCGGAATGCCCGGAGCAAACCCACGCAGGCACGGGGAGAACATGCAAACTCCACACAGGTGGGGCCGGGGATTGAACCCGGGTCCACAGAACTGTGAGGCTGACGCTCTAACCAGTCGTCCACCGTGCCGCCGCATATATATATACATTTTGTGTGTGTTTGTGTGCGCGCGTGTGTGTGTGTGCCGCCTATATATATATATATATATATATATATATATATATATATATATATATATATATATATATATATATATATATATATATATGCACATTTTGTGTGTGTTTGTGTGCGCGTGTGTGTGTGTGTGTGTGTGTGTGCCGCCTATATATATATATATATATATATATATATATATATATATATATATACACACACACACACACACACGCGCGCACACAAACACACACAAAATGTGCAGAAGAGCAGAATTCAGGATTTAAGCCTGTGGACTCCTGCTATATATATATATATATATATATATATATATATATATATATAAAAACGTTGCACCAATGTCAATGCAAGTCGGGTGAGATTAGATATAAAGTATATATATATATATATATATATATATATATATATATATATATAATATATATATATATATATATATATATATATATATTATATATTATATATAATATATATATATATATATATATATATATATAATATATATATATATATATATATATATATATATATATAATATATATATATATATATATATATATATATATATATATATATATATATATGCGGCGGCACGGTGGGCGACTGGTTAGAGCATCAGCCTCACAGTTCTGTGGACCCGGGTTCAATCCCAGGCCCCGCCGGTGTGGAGTTTGCATGTTCTCCCCGTGCCTGCGTGGGTTTTCTCCGGGCACTCCGGTTTCCTCCCACATCCCAAAAACATGCATGAATTGGAAACTCTAAGTTGACTGTGAGCGCGAATGGTTGTTTGTTCCTATGTGCCCTGCGATTGGCTGGCAACCAGTTCAGGGTGTACGCCGCCTCCTGCCCGATGACAGCTGAGATAGGCTCCAGCACTCCCGCGACCCTAGTGAGGAGAAGCGGCTCAGAAAATGGATGGACATGAAAGTTTATTTGTGTGCTAATTTTCTTGAAAAATAATTTGGGGTGGCTAAACCTTCTCTCATATTTTTACCTGCACTTGATGTACGTAAAATAACTTTGTCATGAATTGTCGTTCCTTTTGAATCTAAACATGACTTATTGTGTCATTTTAAATTTATCAGCTTCATCGCCACCCTAATACTATTCTTTCCTGTATATATTCATAAAAGAGGGAAGGAATGCCAGGGAACAAGTAGCACAGTTGAACACACATTAGTAATAAAATCACATTTTGTCATCCGCAATATAGGAAAAAACAAAACAAAACACGGGCTTAAACTCCTCATCAACAGTTTGTACGTCCCAAGATTCTCGTCTTTTAGGTACTGTTGCTTCATTGTTCAGCAACTCTTTGTCACCACAGGGGTCCTCTTGTTGTAGACAACAGAACCTTCAAAAGGAACGAATTCTCTTTGATCGACCAGTTTGTGGCTTTGCAGATCCGACTTATCAAGCTATTGCTAATTAAGGTAGTCCAGACCTTCTGTCTTTTGATCGTTGTACCTTGTGGGGGGTCTTGCATTACCTCTCTTTGTTTTTAGAATGAAGGATGAGGTCTGGTTTGGGCGGTCTCTTGTACTTCGGTTTGGAGTTCTGACTTTTTTGAGTCGTCGATATTCGTTATACCATTCTTGAATAAATCAGATTATATAGACAGAACACTCCAGGGGTTTTACGACCCAGTTCTGTTGCAATGACACCAATGTAACCCAATTTTGTCAGAAGTTGGAACGTACATAGGGCCCTACTTTTGTGACCTGCATAACTCCAACCCACTGGGTGCCGCAAGTGTGTGCCAGGGGCGGTTTGTGTTGGTAATTTCATCGACCAGTGAAACCCAGCAGATTCGATAGTGGGCAAGCTGCACTACTGTGTGTGTGTTTACAGCCGACTTCATTGTCCGCCAATCAAAGCGGTCTCTCTCATTCCGTTCCCCATGTGGTGCAATGACAGTCTCGACGGAGTTAAAGCAATGATTGCACACTTGAATAGATAATATATATGTAATGATTTCGACTGGTTAGCACATCTGCCTCACAGTTATGAGGACCTGGGATCAACTCCAGCCTCGCCTGTGTGGTGTTTGCATGTTCTTCCCGTGCCTGTGTGGGTTTTCTCCAGGTCCTCCCACATCCCAAAAAAACATGCATGGTAGGTTAATTGAAGACTCTAAATTGCCCGTAGGTGTGAATGTAAATGGTTGTTTGTTTATCTGTGCCCTGCGATTGGCTGGCGACCAGTTCAGGGTGCACCCCGCCTCTCGCTCGAAGATAGCTGGGGTAGGCTCCAGCACCCCCACGACCCTAGTGAGGATCAGTGGTATGGAAAATGTATGAATGAATTAACATCAAAGTATGATATGAAAGTACATATGGTAAAAGAAAGATCTGATTGAAAAAAAGTAATTCTGATCCACCTGACCATTTTTCTTTTAAACCCTTTCTTCTCCGCAAAGTAAATGGAGTAAGAGAAGATGAATGGATGGAGACAAATTCCTTGTGTGTTTTGGACATACTTGGCAAATAAAGATGATTCTGATTCTGATTCTGATAATGCGGAAAGAGATGGGACAAAAAAAAACAGCACAGAAAAAAAAATACTGAAGGAAAATTTGAAGGACAGATTATGAAGATACAGTATGCAAAGGAGGAATGAACACAGGGGGAGGAAAAGAACAGAAAGAGAATGAAGGTTATACTAATGAGTGGTTAGACAGCAAGGAGAGAAGAAAGCAAAGAGGAGAAAATGTGTGTGTGTGTGTGTGTGTGTGTGTGTGTGTGTGTGTGTGTGTGTGTGTGTGTGTGAGAGAGAGAGCATATGTGTGTTGGAGGGTTTGAGACCTTGAGCAGTGTAGTTCCATGCCTTTGTACTGTGTGTTTCAGACACACACTTTGAGAAAAGATGATCTAAGAGATGATCTTAACTGCAGTAAATTGTCTACAAGACACATTTGTGGAGTTGTTCAGAACACCAATTAGTTGTGTGCATTTCAACACTGTTTGTCATGGAGAGTGTTTCAATGCACATTTGGTTTAACTGTGTGTTTGCATGCATTTGTGTAACATGTTTGTGTGACTGTATTGTGTACAGTATGACTGCCAGTGGTGATGTCTGATATGGGCTATATGAGTAGATGCCCAGGGCGGCATTCTGTGGGGGCAATCAGCTCCCCACCTCGCCTTGATGGGCATTACCTATAGCACATAGATTATGGGCATTATCCCCCCTGCCCCCTTTCCCAGATTGCAAGGGGGGCAATTGTTGGCCGTCGCACAGGGCGCCATATGGTCCAGGACCACCTCTACTCTCTCTCCGCTGACTACTGTATAGCCTTATCACCCCAGCTGTGACCTAACCTTTCCTCTAATTGACTTTAATCAATTGAGCTCTGTCATCTCAAAAGAGAGATTATCAGTCTTCATTCATCAAAAATACACACTGTTCTTCAGAATATGAATGCTGAATGCATCATGTTTACCACACAGTGTATAATTCCACCCGAAAATGCATTTAGATGCAAGGAAAACCTAATAGTAGTTGATGAAGAGAACAATATAATCAGGCTGTTCTCTTATTAGCATTAAAGTTGTCTTATTCATCCATCCATTGTCAACACTGCTTATCCTGGTTAGGGTCACGGGGCGCCAGAGCCTATCCCAGCTGACTTCGGGCAAAGGGCGGGCGACACACTGAACTGGTCACCAGTCAGTCGCAGGGCACATATAGACACAGACAACCATTTGCACTCACATTCACACAGTCACTGAGTGGCAACTGATCCCATGCTGTTCACACCAAAGTCAGGCGAGTGTACCACTACACCATCTTGTGTTATTCAATTTCACTGTTTTGCACAACTCTTCTATATCTCCAATTCTTCTTTTATGTTAAAGGTTCCATGCCACACCAATTTTTTTTATTTATTTTTGATGTAATTTTATCGGGTTTGCAAGATAATTTAGGTTGGAAATGCCATTGATGCCCTTTTTCAAGCTAGTCTAGTTGGTGTTAAATGCCAAGCAGATTAGACAGCTGGATATTTCATGAATATTTGCTATGTTAATGAGCTTTGCTGCTGTTGCTTGCTGTTCTCCTTAATTTGAATATGGAAAACAGCTTTGCTCTGATTGGTTGTTGGCGATATCTTGGTGTCTTGTGGTGGCCAAATGTTCATAGCATTGTCGCGTTTTTATCCTTTAAAGTTGGGTCTTACAATCACTGTGAAGCAGTTGGATTGTTCACACACTAATTAATGTGAACTGAAATGACAGTTGGCGATTCACACCTGCACAATAATCTGCACATACAGTATATTGTACTTTATCACTTTTCTAAACCGTACAAGGATAGAGTAACAAACGAGGAAGAAGCAGATTGCTACAGAGAAAGGACCTGGGCAAAAATCAAAAGAGAGTGGCGATATATTGAAAGGTTCAGCTCTCTCCTATTCACTTGAATGTAACTGGTGCGGCACGTACATCGCTCGTCTACATTTTACATTTTGGCAATAATGACTGCAAGCTTTGCTATTTCATCCACAGGTACATAGTTATACATATACTTAAATATTGTTGTAAAACACAATCTGTGTATACTTGATATCCTGTATTTGTATTGCTTGGCGACGGCTCATAGCAGATGACTGTGTGTACAAAAATGTATTATTAGTGTGCGTGAAAGTCATCCCCCATGAAATGTGGTTGAACACAGCACAATTCTAGTTCTGAAATGGTTATCATTCAAGGAAAGAGGTTAGCTAAGAAGAAATGGGACACTGAGAGGACTGAGGAGAGGAGAAAGGAATAAATGGAGATGCGACGTAGGGCAAAGGTAGAGGTGGCAAAGGCCAAACAAGAGGCATGTGATGATATGTATGCCAGGTTGGACACTAAAGAAGGAGAAAAAGATCCATACAAGTTGGCCAGACAGAGGGATAGAGATGGGAAGGATGTGCAGCAGGTTAGGGTGATTAAGGATAGAGATGGAAATGTTGACTGGTGCCAGTAGTGTACTGGATAGATGGAAAGAATACTTCGAGGAGTTGATGAATGAGGAAAATGAGAGAGAAGGGAGAGTAGAAGAGGCAATGTGGTGGATCAGGAAGTGGCAATGATTACTAAGGGGGAAGTTAGTCCTGATGACATACCTCTGGAGGTATGGAAGCATCTAGGAGAGGTGGCTGTGGAGTTTTTGACCAGGTTGTTCAACAGAATTCTAGCAGGTGAGAAGATGCCTGAGGAATGAAGGGAAAGTGTGCTGGTGCCCATTTTTAAGAACAAGGGTGGTTTGCAGTCCTGTGGGAACGATAGAGGAATAAACTTGATGAGCAACACAATGAAGTTAAGGGAAAGAATAGTGAAGGCTAGACTCAGGACAGAAGTGGATATTTGGAAGCAACAGTATGGTTTCATGTCGAGAAAGAGTACCACAGATGCATTATTTACCTTGAGGATGTCAATGGAAAAGTACAGAGAAGGTCAGAAGCAGCTACATTGTGCCTTTGTGGATCTAAAGAAAGCCAATGACAGAGTACCTAGAGAGGAAATGTGGTTCTGCACGCGGAAGTCTGGAGTGGCAGGGAAGTATGTTAGAATAGTACAGGACATTTATGAGGGCAGCAGAACAGTGGTGAGGTGTGCTCTAGGTGTGACAGAAGAGTTTAAGATGGATGTGAAACTGCATCAGGGATCAGCCTTGAGCCCCTTCCTGTTTGCAGTGGTGATGGATACGCTGACACATGAGGTTAGACTGGAATACCCATGAACCATGATGTTGTGATCTGCAGTGAAAGCAGGGAGCAGATGGAGGAGCAATTAGAAAGGTGGGGGCATGCACTGGAAAGTAAGACAGAATATATGTGCATGAATGAGAGGGGTGGAGGGTTATGCTACAGGGAGAAGAGATACCGAGGGTGGAGGACTTTAAATACTTGGGGTCAACAGTCCAGAGCAATGGTGAGTGTGGTAAGGAAGTGAAGAAACAGGTCCAAGCAGGTTGGAACGGGTGGAGGAAGGTGTCATGTGTGTTATGTGACAGAAGATTCTCTACTCGGATGAAGGGCAAAGTTTATAAGACAGTGGTGCGGCCAGCCATGATGTACGGATTAGAGACAGTGGCACTGAAAAGACAACAGGAAGAAGAGCTGGAGGTGACATTGAGGTTTTCTCTAGGAGTGACTAGGTTGAATAGGATTAAAAATGAGCTCATCAGAGGGACAGCCAAGGTTAGATGTTTTTGAGACAAAGTTAGAGAGAGCAGTTCGAATGGTCAAGCTATCAACTTTACATCACAATGAATTGGGACAGAATTCACATAAACGTTTTACAGTATCACAAACACTCACCTTGCGCCTCATCGGTGGGTAGGTAAAGGAATCAACGTTTTACAGAGCATTTGGTTCCGTTCATTACTCTTTTTCATGCCGTCTCCTTTTATTTCATTTTCACCAGTGTCGTGTGAAGTTACCTTTCATGCCAAAATGCTGAGTTCCAGCACGTACCCCTATAATAACGTACCCCTATAATAAAATACTGCATGCTTGAAACAGGAAGTCAAGTTAAAACTGGTACATATAAACCATTTGATGTGATAAAACAGCCACAAATCATTTTAACAATGCTATATTTAACTTTTAGCTGAAACATTAATTAATGTAGTCACTGATAGTGTAGTGGTACACTCGCCTGACTTTGGTCCAGGCAGCGTGGGTTCAGTTCCCACTCAGTGACGGTGTGAATGTGAGTGCGAATGGTTGTCCGTGTCTACTGACGACCAGCTCAGGGTGTAGTCCGCCTTTCGCCCGAAGTCAGCTGGGATAGGCTCCAGCGTCCCACGACCCTAACCAGGATAAGCGGTGTTGAAAATGGATGGATGGATTAATTAATGTATATTAAGTCAATTGGGTTAGTTCCACACACATTGCCTTTAGTTCGTAGGTTTGATATTGACATTGGTTATGAAGAACCCTGACTGTTGTTCATTTTAGTCTGCTGCGGCCTGCTAAGAAAATGGATGTTCATAATTTGGACACCCCTGATTTTAAATCATGCAAAGTTTTTTGACCCAGCCCCCTAAAAGAATCGTAATTGAGAATGGTATAGAACCGGAATCCAAATGAGGAACTGGAAACGGGACCGGAATCGCTCAAAGTCAAACGATGCCCAACCCTCATTGCGTTCCATGTTTAATTGTTTAAATTCATTCATCTGATGCTTCTCATTCATTGCAAAATATAGACTCCAAAGATAAGCCTTTTAGACCTGTCTCAAGGTTGCTCAGAATAGCAAGGGTTGTTTAGATGAAGAAAATATTGAATTGAGTTTTTTAAATGTACACAGAGACAAAAAAAAAGACACAGATATGCAAAAATGACACTACACTCTAAGTAACTAATGAGACTCGGCTGGACAAGTAGCGACACAACAGAAACGCTACTATCCCTCGATTACTGTTTTGATTGTGACATAGTAATGAATGGTTGTATTGTATGTTGTTTAGTTCTCAGCCCCGGTAAATGTACAACTTTTTTGCAATGTATTATTTACTAAAATCACCTTCTAGCAATCGTAAAAGAGCAATCTAAATATTCATTGCAATTATTTTAATCACTGCGATTGGCTAGTGGCGACCAGTTCGGGGTGTACCCCGCCTCTCGCCTGCAGTTAATTTTGTAGACAAGGGTAGCTCAGCGGATTCAATAGTTGCGCCACTGTGGTTGTGTTTACAGCCCACTTCAATCACCGTCAATCAAAGCGCCTCCTTTAATTCCCTTTTAACGTGGCTCATCTGACTTTCTCGACATCTCTGTGTGGAAGAGGACGATGCGTAATCGCAGCGATCCGTATAAAAGTGAAGCATTGTCAGAATGAGCTAGTGATAACCGCTGGCAACTTAAATATGTCCACGGAGTTCAGTATATGTCTGTGGCCCAAGCACCAAAACCACATTGAACCAGCGGTCTAGCTTGCATGCGTACATTTAGACCAACTTGTCACTCCGCCAGGTGCATATCCAAGGACACACCCTCGTTGCGCCGGAACACCAAGCTTGGTTTAACAAAGCTAAACTCAACCACAAACTCCCTAAATACAAGCAGCACATCGACTGTCCTAACAGGTAAAATAACATTTTAGACCACTGCTATACTACGCTAAATAACGCATACCGTGCAATACCTCGTGCAGCCTTGGGCTCGTCTGATCACTGTGTAATTCACTTAATACCGACGTAAAGGCAAGAACTTAAATGCGCGAAGCCGACAGTGAAAACATTGAAAAAGTGGACCAATAAAGCAAAGATAGAACTTCAAAGCTGATTAGACTGCACAGACTGGAGTGTCTTTGAAAATTCAGCTGGCAGCCTGGATGAATATACTGACACTGTCACATCCTATATCAGTTTCTGTGAAGATGTGTGTGTACCAACAAAGTCATTTCGCACATTCAACAACAACAAGCCGTGGTTCACTGCCAAACTTAGGCAGCTTCGCCAAGCTAAGGAGGACGCATATCAGAGCGGGGACAGTACCGTGTATAATCGCGCTAGAACCCTGCTGACTAAAGAAATTAACATTACAAAGAGGAACTATGCAGCAAAGTTGAAAAAACAGTTTAGTGCTAATGACTCTAAATCAGTCTGGCATGCATTCCAATCGCTGACCAATTACAAGCAACGATCCCCCCAAGCTGAGAACAATAGCACACTAGCCAACGACTTGAATACCTTCTATTGCAGATTTGAAAAGGACACTTTCACACCCCAAACCCACCCAGCCCCACTACCAACGACAATCACACCACCGACTTCTGCGTTAACCATCCACAAACAGGATGTGAGACGCATCTTCAAACAACAAAAGATTAACAAAGCGGCAGGCCCAGACCATGTGTCCCCATCCTGCCTCAAAGTCTGCGCGGACCAGCTCGCTCCAGTCTTCTCACAGATATTCAATAGATCTCTGGAACTGTGCGAAGTACCATCCTGTTTCAAACGCTCCACCATCATTCCAGTCCCCAAGAAACCTACAATCTCTGGTCTAAATGACTACAGGCCTGTCGCCTTGACATCTGTGGTCATGAAGTCATTTGAACATCTCGTGCTGGACCACCTCAAAAGTGTCACAGGTCCCCTGCTGTACCCCCTGCAGTTTGCCTACCGAGCGAACAGGTCTGCGGATGATGCAGTCAAAATGGGACTGCACTTTATCCTAGAACACCTCGACAGTGCAGGGACCTACGCGAGGATCCTGTTCGTGGACTTCAGCTCAGCGTTCAACACCATCATCCCTGAATTCCTTTCATCCAAGCTTCTCCAGCTCAGCGACTCACCTTCCATCTGCCAGTGGATTTACAGCTTCCTGACGGGCAGGACACAGCAGGTGAGACTGGGGGAGGCCACCTCATCCACACGCAGCATCAGCACTGGGGCGCCCCAAGGTTGTGTCCTCTCTCCGCTGCTCTTCTCTCTGTACACGAACGACTGCACCTCAGCACACCCGGCTGTCAAACTCCTGAAATTTGCAGATGGCACCACTGTCATCAGCCTCATCAAGGACGGTGACAAGTCTGCATATCAACAGGAAGTGGAGCGGCTGGAGCTGTGGTGCGGCCGACACAACCTGCAGCTGAACACGCTCAAGACTGTAGAGATGATCGTGGACTTCAGGAAGCATACTTCACCACAACTGCCCCTCACGTTGTCCAGCTGCCTTGTGTCAACCGTCGAGACCTTCAAGGTCCTGGGAATTACAGTCTCTCAGGACCTGAAGTGGGCGACCAACATCAACGCCATCCTCAAAAAGGCCCAGCAGAGGACGCTGCCAGAACTAAGACAAGAGCGTGCAAAATCCTCTCGTACCCTCCACATCCCGGTCACCAGCTCTTCCAGCTCCTTCCCTCAGGTAGGTGCTACTGATCAATGCAAAACTAGAACTAGCTATCTAGATTCCAACAGCTTCTTCCCTCTTCCAATCAACTTCTTAAACACCTAACCTACAATTCCATTACAACATGCTGGAAATATTTTTACTTGAGTTTGTTGTCACATTTCTGTGGGGCCAATTATACATTACTCGTGCACTCTCTGTAGTAGTCTCACCACGCTGCACTATGCACAAACGGGCATAGTGAGCCTTGTGCTTGAACAAAAATCAGAATCCGCCGGCATTTGCGCCCCTCCACAGATGCGCTGTCTATGAAAATAGAGCCCTTAAAAACAGAAACTTGATTTCCCCAAATTGGAATTAGGGATAGTTTAAAAGTAGACTTATGTTGCTTGATGTAGTAACAGCTGGCCATTAAACCTTACTACAAGTAATAATTGCATTTTGAATTTAATACGATTGATGATTGTGTTATGACCTGGGTGGCTATCAATTCTTACTTTCTACTCATCATTGTAAAAGCTGACAAACAATTTATAATATAGTAATTATAGTATAGTAATTCTCAACTGAACCTAAAAGTGTGTCGCTGAACCGTTTTGGGTGGGTCGCGGACATATAGTAAAAAAAAATTACCTTATCTTATTTTGATTTTTCTGGTACAGTACAGAGACACACCATGTTCCCACATGGAACATATTAGGTATAAGCGAATGGAAGCGCTTTAGCCAATAGTTTATTCCATAAACAAATACAGGGCAGCTCATCCTCTGGCTAGTAGATGTCATGGCGAGCAATATGCTTTTGGCAGTACATTAAAATAATTTAAAACGGTGTATGAAAATTAACTATGCATGTGTTTTATTGTTGTTGACTTCAATAAAAGTGGGTCACAACTTTGCAATAATAGGAAACGTGGGTCCCAGGGTGACAACAGTTGAGAAGCACTGCTATACCCTAAGTATCATATACCATATTAGTCTGACATACAGTACCCTGCTATAAAATTTACCACGATAAGAAAAATTAAGGAAAATCACACATCTCTGTACATTATTTTTGTATGTTATTAAAGCGATTTTAACATTTCAGGCTGTCATTAACCAAATTCTAAACTTTCTATCATTTTTTTTCTTATTGCATGTAATTGCTGCCCTGTAATTGGCTGGTAATTGGCTTTCATCGTCAAATACTCATGTTTTTTTTGTTTTGTTTCAGCATACATCTTTAAAAAGTTGAGGACTATGAATGTGACTTAATCAAAGAAGACACGTTGGACACGCACAGGCGTGCACCTTAAACTAGTGCGTCCCAGCTCTCCTCTGGTGCACTCAGCAAACCACTAAATTACTGTTCAATACTCTCCCTATTTACACACACACACACACACACACACACACACACACACTCACACACACACACACACACACACACAAAAGCACACTACACAAACAGCAGTGCAGTCCAGTCACTGCAGCTAATGTTTGTGTTAATTATTGGTCAAGTATAAAACAATACAAACTGTGTGTAAGACAGTGTAGCTTTCGGAAAAATATAGTACTGTATACGTGTGTGTGTGTGTGTGTGTGTGTGTGTGTGTGTGTGCCTTTTGGGTTAGAATAAGGTGACTGTGAATAATTTCCCTCTGCAGCCCTGGCTCTAATTCCCGGAAGGGGTGGGAATGGTCCCTGAAAGCGTCCCTGTGGAAATCACAGGAGGCAGGAAGGCAGCAGCTATGAGAACCACTGATGAATTATCTATAGCTGGCGATCGAGAGGCATGGAATGGTAGAAAGAGAGAGACGGGACTGTAAAAAGTGGAGTTGATAGAAAAGAAGGAGGAATATTAGCAAAAAAGATTAAGGAATGGAGGGTGATCCATAAGATAAAAAATAAGAGAAAGAAGAATCACCTCTGTTGCTTTACACATTTTCTTATTTCATCAGTTTTACTGTAATTTACATTTGCAAACAACAACAACAACAACAGCAACAACAATATTGTTAATTCAGGCAAAACAGTAATTGTGTGTGTGTTCTGGTTGTTGTCTTCCCCCTGTCTCATACACACCTGCTCCTGAGAGCATCTTCCTCACTTGTGCCTAGTTTACCCTAGTTACCAAATGCATTTAACCTCGTGTCTCATTCTTTCTGGTCGCCAGTTCGTTGTACATTGTTGTCACGTTCCAGCATTCCTTGTTTCCACGTCACCGACTCATAGTAAGACTAGACCCTGTTCTGATTATTGACCTTGCCTCTTTGCCTCACGTTTTTGGATACTGTTGCCTTTTCGGATTGCCTGCTTGTGGACCGACCTCTGCTCGTTTATTAAACCTCTCTTTTGTGAAACTGTCAATTTGTATTGGAATCGTGCATTTTTGGGTCCTGTCCTCAGTTCCATTAATGACAGAACGAACTGGCCATAACATGGACCCAGCAGACTCAGATCCAGGTGCACAAAGCCCTTCAAGCGCAGGGTCAATGCCTCTCAAAGCAGGATGAGCAGCTTGGTGCCCTCCACATTCATCTAAAGGGACTGTCAGAGCATCAGGACATTATGATGAGACAGGTGGCCTCACAGTTTGAAGTTCTAATGAATATGGTTCAAGCTGGCACAACACCCGATGCCGTCACTGTACCACCGTTTCCATGTGAAGCAGTCACCATGTAGCCGACCTGCCACCTCCGCTGCTGTCTGCCCATAGCTCTCTCGACCGGAGAGGTTCTCCAGAGATTCTAGGAATATTAAGCCGTTCATCACTCAGTGCGAACTCCACTTTGAGCTGCAGGCAGCTGCCTTCCCCAACGAGCGGGCAAAGATCACTTTTGTCATTTCCCACCTGACTGGTCTTGCGGAGGCGTGGGCTACTGCTGAATGGAGCCGCAATTCCGGCGCGTGGCATTCTTGGGTTTCTTTCGTAAAGACAATGGAGCAAATTTTTCAGTATTCCACACCAGATCGTGAAGCAGCTCGCTCCCTTGTCATCTTACAACAAGGCAAGCGCAGGGTGTCAGATTACACGATTGAGTTTCGCATTCTAGCAGCTGAGAGTCATTGGAACAACAGGGCACTGCTCGATGCATTTCTTCAAGGACTATCCCCTGCCGTCAAGGATCGTTTGGTCCCGCTAGACCGGACGACCGACTTGGACACTCTCATCGCTCTCGCCGTGAAGATTGACAAAAGGCTTTTGGATCACGAGCTGAACGAAGATCAGCGGAAGGATGTGTCACCGCGCACTTGGAGGACGAGCCTTGGTGACCAGCCAAACCACGGCAGATCCCCTACTGCCAGTAGGCAGTAGGGGATCAGTAGGGGTGTTTTTCAAATGCACAAATCCATCCGCGATTTACACGTGTTTTTCAAATCCACAAATATAACCGTGATTTACACGTGTTTTTCAAATCCACTCATTTTCTTACACGTTTTTCAAATTCACATTTATATCTCCAATTTGCTGTACACATGTTTTTTTAATGTTGAGTGTGCATTTCTCATGACTTATCATTTGTAAATATTAAATTTTGCTTGTGAATTGTTTGAGGTGCGTTTGTGGATCAGCGGGCACGTGCATTTATTTTTGAGAAAAACAAAATGCAGTTTTGAGTTAAAAAAGAAAACACGTGTGGGAAGGTCCTCCTTCCATCCGCTAGGCGACAGTGTTGCTGTCTCCTTTGAGAGTATATATATATATATATATATATATATATATATATATATATATATATATATATATATCGCGACCCTTGTGAGGATAAGCGGCTCAGAGAATTGATTGAAGGATATAATGTTTAGAGCGAGCCAGTTATTTAAACACTGTAATAATAAGCTGTTGGTTTTTTTTTGTATCTTGC
The DNA here is from genome assembly GCF_024500275.1 of Phycodurus eques. Lineage (NCBI taxonomy): Eukaryota > Metazoa > Chordata > Actinopteri > Syngnathiformes > Syngnathidae > Phycodurus > Phycodurus eques. The sequence continues at coordinate 11,228,114 of NC_084529.1, read as the reverse complement.
TGACAGATGACGAAGGTGATTTCTTTATATTTTACTTCCGAATTACTGAGGTGTTGGTTGTCCACCTTGTTCAGCCATTGTCAATTTATTGGGGATTTCAGCAGGGTCGGACCATAGACCATAGATTCCTATAAAAATGACTTGCAGTCAAGTCAACAATGGAGACAACAACACTGCCGCCTAGCAGATGGAGGGAGGGCCTTCCTACATGTGTAAATGTTAAAACTGTGTTATGTTTATCTAAAAAATAAATGGACGTGCCCGCTGAGCCACAAAAACACTTTCAACAATTCACAAGCAAAGTTTAATATTTACAAATAAGTCATGATAAATCCACACGCAACATTAAAAAACATGTGTAAATGGCAGATATAGTTGTGAATTTTAAAAACACGTGTAAATTGCAGATATATTTGTGGATTTGAAAAACACATGCAAATAATTTGTGGATTTGAAAAACACGTTTAAATTGCAAATATATTTGTGGATTTGAAAAACACATGCAAATAATTTGTGGATTTGGAAAAACATGTTTAAATTGCAGATATATTTGTGGATTTAAAATACACGTGTGAATCGCAGATATATTTGTGGATTTAAAAAACACATGCAAATAATTTGTGGATTTGAAAAACGTGTAAATCGCAGATATATTTGTGGATTTGAGAAACACATGCAAATAATTTTGAGACATACAGTATCTCTCGCTATATTCACCAGCAATGACTCGTGACTTCACTTGGACCGATTGAATTGAAAAGAAAGAAAGAAGAAAGAAACCAAAACTACAGCTTTATGTGTTACTTATTGTTATACTACAAGAAAATATTAAAAGTGACAACATAATGCTGCCAATCTTACTGATTATTTGTTAGGTCAAAGTGTACCACACTATCATTGCTATAGTTAGTTCTTATTATCTTTAGACAGTTAACGCACTTATGGGCAAGCTCTTGTAAAGGAATTGACCAAGAGGTTATTCTTTCCCACACAACCTAAAGTAATGATTTCATAAAAAAATTTAAAAAAAAATAAGTACAACATAACTCGGCACAGTTAAATAGTTAGATTCCAAGAACCACTGTTAACATGCACAGAAACGACAACAGCAATTAACGTAACAATAAGGATGTTAATTATTGAAAAATAAAATAAAATCCACATTGCATTGTGGGAATCACGCAGCTTGACGTCATGTTTCGTGAGCATTAGCAGCTAGCTTTGTGAGTGATCGCGCAAATAGTTACACGGCGAGCTGGCTGTGTGCTGCATTAATGCCTCATGTTTTTGATACTCAAGAAATGCCAAGTTTAAACTGGTATCTATTCATATTTGTCTTTGAAATTGCCTCACTAGAAATGTTTGTAGACAAGAAAATGCAGATTCCTGCTATATGTACAATGTGAATTGAAGAAAAATACTGTTGGTTATCTAAAAGAGGAAACCCATTGGTCGTTCATTCTTAAGTGCAATGTCTCATTTCCACTTGTGTATTCATAATTGCTCTTTACCCTAGCAAAATTATATTTTATCCATACACTTGATTATTCTGACAGAATTGTCAGTAGAATACTCTGACTAATTGCAGCACTACTAGATGCAAATTTTTATTTGTGACAGGTCTGTTTAATGTCACCAGAAATAAAGTGAGAAAAAGTAAGTCATAGCATAACATTTTCATAGAACACTGGTTTTTAACTTGAACTCCTCCACTTGGGGCAGGATTTCATCCCCGACCTGGAGAGGGCATGCCACCCTTTTCCAACTGAGGACCATGGTCTCAGATTTGGAGGTGCTGATTCTCATCCCAGCCGCTTCACATTCGGCTGCGAACTGCTCCAGTGAGAGTTGGAGGTCATGGCTTGATGAAGCCAACAGAACCACATCATCTGCAAAAAGCAGAGATGCAATACTGAGGCCAACAAACCGGACCCCATCTACGCCTCGGCTGCGCCTTGAAATTCTGTCCATAAAAGTTATGAACCGAATCGGTGATAAAGGGCAGTCCGACTTACTGCCGGATATGCAGACCAAACTCTGACTCCGGTCGTACAGGGACCGAACAGCCTGTATCAGGGGTTTCGGCACCCCATACTCCCGAAGCACCCCCCACAGGACCCCCCGAGGGACACGGTCGAACGCCTTCTCCAAGTCCACATAACACATGTAGACTGGTTGGGTGAACTACCATGCACCCTCGAGTATCCCCCTGTATTTGGAACACTTCTTAAAAAGGGGTACGACCACCCCAGTCTGCCAATCCAGAGACACTGTCCCCGATGTCCACGCGATGTTGCAGAGGCGTGACAACCAGGACAGCCCTACAATATCCAGAGCCTTGAGGAACTCCGGGCGAATCTCATCCACCGAAGAGCTTTTCAACCACCTCGGTGACCTCAACCCCAGAGATAGGAGAGCACGCCTCAGAGAACCCAGACTCTGCTCCCTCATGAGAAGGTGTGTCGGTGGAATTGAGGAGGTCCCCATCCCCACTATACACAGTGTTGATGGTGCACTGTTTCCCCCTCCTGAGACGCCGGATGGTGGACCAGAATTTCCTCGAAGCCATCCGGAAGTCTTTCTCCATGGCTTCACCAAACTCCTCCCATGCCCGAGTTTTTGCTTCAGCGACCACCAAAGCTGCATTCCGCTTGGCCAGCCGGTACCCATCAGCTGCCCAGGAGTCCTAAAACGGCCCAATAGGACTCCTTCTTCAGCTAGACGGCATCCCTCACCGTCGGTGTCCACCAACGGGTTCGGGGATTGCCGCCACGACAGGCACCAACCACGTTACGGCCACAGCTCCGGTTGGCCGCCTCAGCAATGGAGGCGCGGAACATGGTCCACTCGGACTCGATGTCCCCCGCCTCCGCAAAGTTCTGTCGGAGGTGGGAGTTGAAACTCCATCTGACAGGGGATTCCGCCAGACGTTCCCAGCAGACCCTCACAATACGTTTGGGTCTGCCACGTCGGAACGGCATCTTCCCCCTCCATCGGAGCCAACTCACCACCAGGTGGTGATCAGTTGACAGCGACCACAAAGTCGATCATCGAACTGCGACCCAGGGTGTCCTGGAGGCTATGCTTGAACATGGTGTTCGTTATGGACAATCCGTGATGAGCACAGAAGTCCAATAACAAAACACCGCTCAGGTTGTGATCGGTGGGGGGGCGTGGGGGGGTGGGGGTGTTCCTCCCAATCACGCACTTCCAGGTCTCACTGTCTTTGCCCACGTGAGCATTGAAGTCCCCCAGCAGAACGATGGAGTCCCCAGCGGGAGCGCTCTCCAGCACCCCCTCCAAGGACTACAAAAAGGGTGGATACTCTGAACTGCTGTTTGGTGCATAGGCACAAACAACAGTCAGGACCCATCCCCCCACCCGAAGGCGGAGGGAGGCTACCCTCTCGTCCACCAGGGTGAACCCCAACGTACAGTTGCCGAGCCGGGGAGCCATACGTATACCCACACCTGCTTGGCGCCTCTCACCGTGGGCAACACCAGAGTGGAAGAGAGTCGAACACCTCTCGAGAGGACTGGTACCCGAGCGCAAGCTGTGAGTGGAGGCGAGTCAGACTATATCTCGTCCGAACTTCTCGACCTCACACACCAGCTCGGGCTCCTTCCCTGCCATAGAGGTGACTTTCCGCGTCCCTAGAGCCAGCTTCTGTAGCCGGGGATCGGATCGCCAATGTCCCCACCATCGGCCAACGCCCAGCTCGCACTGCACCCGAGCCCTATGGCCCCTCCCACAGTTGGTGAGCCCATGGGAAGGGGGACCCACGTTACCCTTTCGGGCTGTGCCCGGCCGGGCCCCATGGGTGCAGACCCGGCCACCAGGCGCTCGCCTTCGAGCCCCACCTCCAGGCCTAGCTCCAGAGGGGGGCCCCAGTGACCCGCGTCCGGGCAAGGGAAACCTGAATCCATTAATTGTATTCATCATAGGGGTTTTTGGAGCCGTGCTTTGTCTGGTCCCTCACCTAGGACCTGTTTGCTATGGGTGACCCTGCCAGGGGCATAAAGCCCCAGACAACTTAGCTCCTAGGATCATTGGGACACACAAACCCCTCCACCACGATGAGGTGACGGCTCAAGCAGGATCAATGCACTTGTTTATTAAATTTGTTTTTGATAAATAAATATGGATTTTAAAATATATTAAATATATAGATGCAGTACATAATATAAACATATTAATTAAATATAAATAATATATATAATAATATATTTGTTGGGCGGCCACCGTGCCGCCCAACAAAGTAATAATACATTTAAATATATATAATATTTATTGTATTAATATATTATATACTTATATATTTAATATATATATTTATCAAATTTTAAAATCCATATTCATTTATTAAAAAAAATTTGATAAGTGCATTGAACCAGGTGTGAATGTGAGTGCGAGTGGTTGTTCGTTTATATGTGCCCTGCGATTGGCTGGCGACCAGTTCAGGGTGTACAACGCTTCTCGCCCAAAGATAGCTGGGATAGGCTCCAGTAGGCCCGTGACACGCATGAGGATAAAGCGGTACAGAAAATGGATGGATGGATGGATGGATGGATAGTGTTGCAATTATAGTTATCGAGTATCCTCCTGACAATTATATCAAATAATCAATCAAGTAATCGGATAAAATGTATTTTTGTTTGGTTTGAGAGCAATAATGAATACAATAATGAATTGAAAGAGCAATAATGAATAGTGGAAATAACACCAACTGGTTTCCTCTTTTGGCTAATCAACAGTATTTTTCGTAAATTCACATTGTGCATACACAGGTAGCAGGCAACTGCATTTTCTTGTCTACAAATTTTTCTCGTGAGGCAATTTCAAACACAAACACAAATAAATACAACACAAATACGAATAGATTTCAGTTTAATTATGGCATTTGTAGCGAGTATCAAAAACAGAAGGGATTAATAAAAAGAAGAAAGGAAAAAAGTTTGTCATCTTGTCATAAAGGTACAACCTTAATTACGTCAAAAAGAGAAAAAAGGACACGAAGAAGAATGTAGCTTCATGTCGAATAGATGCTCGCAGTGTGCTGATCAGTAAATAAAGTGAATAAAAAAAGAAATACAAGACTGAATTTTGAGAACACTTCTCTGACTAAATCAGACTAATGAAAAGGAAGCCCAGACAGCACATGGCCGGCCCACCGTGCAACTGATCACTCACAAACCTAGCTCCTAATGCTAAGGAAAACAAGCATACGTGACATCAAGCCGCACGATTCCCGGAATGTAATGTGGATTTTTTTTTGCAATAATTAACGTACTTATTGTTACGTTAATTGTCATTGTCGTTTCTGTGTTATGTTACCAGTACTTGGTGGAACGTAACTTATGTAACTGCCACATTTATTGTTAATTTAGGTTGCACTTTGTTTCTTTTTTAATAAAAAAAATATTACTTTCGATTCTGTCTGAAAGATTGACTTGCTGGTCAATTCCTCTTCTTGAACGTGCCCAACAGGGCGTTCACTGTCAACAGAAATAAGCTCTAATTAAGTTTCAGCATGGTGGGACACTTCCACCTGAGTGATATTTGTTGAGAACATCAACTTTATTGTTGCATCAATCTGAAATTCTGTTAATAAAAATAAACACTGGCATGTCGAACTATTGAGAGGGAGCTGTAGAGTGTTCGTTTTTCAATACTTTGGTGAAAGTGGAAAGCCTTTTCATGTCAATGAGCTCGGGTCCGTGTCGAGTCATTGCTGTTCAAGTCCAAGTCGAGTTGCAAGTCTTGTGATATTTTGTAAAGTCGAGTCTAAAGTCCTGCGATTGGCTGGCAACAAGTTCAGGATGTATCCCGCCTCCTGCCCGATGATAGCTGGGATGGGCTCCAGCACTCCCGCGGCCCTTGTGAGGATAAACGGCTCAGAAAATGGATGGATGGATGGATGGAGTCTAAAGTCATCAAATTCATGACTTGAGTCTGACACAAGTCTAAGTTACATGACTCGACTCCACACCTCTGAAAATCAGAGATTTTAGATTCAGTCCAATCCAATACTCATTTATTTGCTGACACCGGACCAATTTCCGATCTCAAAGATCAGATCGGGACTGTACTGTATATGAATAATGACACCACAAACAGCGATGTGACTCATCAATCCTGTAGCAAAATCAACCTAATGAACCCATTTGCAAGCAACATTCCCTTAACAACTTCAGAAATTACATGAACATATCTCTTCACATTTAAATATGTCCCAAGGTGAATTGTATATATTTTCATATGTAAAATAAACATTCAACCTGTCTTCATAATCATAAGATTGGTGTTCTCGAGAATATGTACAGTATGCATGAAGTAGAGAGTACTTGAAGGTAATGTATAGCATGTTTGTTTGGTGGGTGTAATGTGAGAAGCATTTGCGTAATGATGTCATTTAACAGTCATTAACATATCCCTGACCTGCAGTGTATCGATTCAACAGTACCCCAATTGTGTAGCTTACTGTATGCTGTGTGCTGGGTGGTCTTTGGGTACTTTTGTATGACCTTAACACCTTGAGTATTTACTGGTTGTCATGTATCACTCATGCCACATTTGTTTACACATTATGTCTTCTGGTTGCATTACTCACACAGTTCCTCAGAAGGTCTTTAATCACCAGAGGTTTTAGACATTAGGAAAATTGTTCAGATGATTGGAATATTGTGATATCATGTGTAATTAACACATAAGATTGTTTTAAATATTTAAAGGAAAATGGCCATAGGCTTCTTGAAATACAGAACACAAGAATACACCCTTATATTAGAATTTGAGAGGGGTAACAGCTTTACTTTTTTTCTTCTTCTTTCAATTAGCCTAGAAGTCTGGTGAGTATAGGTATGTCCATGGTTCATATCTGGGCCTCCTTCTTCCGCACAAGACTATACCCCTGACACCTACTTAGTTTGGACAGTATCTGCTTCAGAGGATGCCTTCATAGCTGTCATACTTACATACCACAAATCCTGTGCTCCCTTGGTAATGTCAATAGGAATATGGTCCTAAGGCAATATCATCCAAATTGGATTTATCTTGGTTTTCTATCCCTCTTGTCAGTCTCAGCTGCTAGTGCGCTGAGCATAAGCATTCATGCCACGTATGTCTCCCCAAGCTATGATGAGCCATACAATGTAAACAGTCCTTGGAGAATTGCACATAGATTCCAGTTCAAATGTTAAATTGAGGCTGATTTCTCTGCTGGTAATACTCTGGCCTATACAGTTTTTGAAGTAATCCAGGTTGTTCAAATTGTCTCAACTGGGATGAACCATGTATTTTTGATGGAAATTAACAAGGTCGCTGTTGTAAAGCAAATTTTTTCTGTTATTGAAGTGATAGCCTGCAATTTCTGTTCAACGTTTTATTTCCAAATGGTTATTTGGATCATTCATCCATCCATCCATTTTCTGAGCCGCTTCTCCTCACTAGGGTCGCGGGCGTGCTGGAGCCTATCCCAGCTGTCATCGGGCAGGAGGCGGGGTACACCCTGAACCGGTTGCCAGCCAATCGCAGGGCACATACAAACAAACAACCATTTGCACTCACATTCACACCTACGGGCAATTTAGAGTCTCTAATTAATCCATGTTTTTGGGATGTGGGAAGATACCGGAGTGACTGAAACCGGAGAAAACCCACGCAGGCACAGGGAGAACATGCAAACTCCACACAGGCAGGACCTTGGGATTGAACCCGGGTCCTCAGAACTGTGAGGCTGACGCTCCAACCAGTCGTCCACCGTGCCGTCTATTTGGATCATCCATACCATTTTATGAACAACTTCAATCCCAGTTGTTGTTTCCATTCATTTTCTATACTGCTGATCCAGTTCACTGTTGCTGGAGCCTACCCTTGCTGACAGATAACCTTTCACATTCACATTTACGCTATCACCTAGGGGGAACTGAACCCATGCTGCCTGCACAGGGCAAAGTCAGACACTTGAACCACTTTACCATCAGTGACAGTAATAAAAGTAAAACAGCAGCAATTGTTTTACACAGCAAGTTGGTGATTATCATAAACATTGTGACATTTAGACTCACTGCAATTTTCTATGGCTATGGCATGAAATACAAATCTGTCAGCATGAGTTGAAAAGTCAAACCCCCATTTGAAATTCTCAGACAGCATTAGGTAACTTGCACATCTGTCAATGTCATGGTCTGTGTTTTGGTTTGGGTTGTGTTTAGTTTTGTTCCATGTTTTCCTATGTTCCATGTTTGTCGTGTGCTCATTAGGTTGTTGTGTCCACCTGTTCTCGTCTACTTTGTGTCGACCAATCAGCTCTCTCCAGCCACTCGTGTCTTGTCTCCCTGCTTCCCTGCAATTGGGTCCACCATGTTCTTGCCTTGCGTTACTCGCCCTCGCCCTAACCACGTACGTGACAGAATGAACCGACCAGAACAGGACCCAGCGGGAAGAACATGGCGTCACCCTGGACACCACCAAACTGCCTCCCACCTGTCCTGAGCCTGCCATCCATACCTACCCTCCTCCAGTAAGCCCTATCGTTCAGTCTTTTCTGTCCTTTTCATCGGGTCCCCCACTTGTCCTAGTTATTCACCATGCCCTACTATTTTACATCCACATGTTTCTTTCGATTCTGATTTTTCTGATTTTGAAGATGGCCCCGATTTAGTTAACCTCCTGTCTGATTCTGAATCTGACACAGATTTAGATTTTTCTGGTTCCTTCCCTAGTTTATCCCGTCCTCGTCGGTTTTTGTCACGTCTCTCCGTTTCCAACCCCAGTGAGTCCAAAACCTTTCCCTCGGACCTTTTCTTGGGCACCCGTTTGGCCATCTACCCGGGACCGCCGCGTGGTGGCCAACGGAGGCGCCCAAGTAAAGGTCAAATTTTGCCCCCTCGTTGTTTTTCCACTGCTCACAAGTCACTTAATTTTTCACCTGTTCTCACACGTTGTTCCACGGCTCCAATTAAGTCACGTCTAGTCAAACCTGCCCCCAAGCCACCATGTTCAGTACTAGCCATTTTTACAAGTTCACCTTCCTGAGACCTTGTGCACTCTTCCACTCCCGTACCCTCTACTCCCAAACCTCAATGGCGGCAGGCTGAGGAACCGACTGCAGGCCCCGTTCCTGATCCTCGGCAGCTGCGGCAGGCTCCCGTTCCTGCTCCTCGGCAGCTGCGGCAGGATCCCGTTCCTGCTCCTCGTCAGCTACGGCAGGCTCCTGTTCCTGCTCCTCGGCAGCTGCGGCAGGCTCCCGTTCCTGCTCCTCGGCAGCTGCGGCAGGCTCCCGTTCCTGCTCCTCGGCAGCTGCGGCAGGCTCCCGTTCCTGCTCCTCGGCAGCTGCGCCAGGCTCCCGTTCCTGCTCCTCGGCAGCTGCGGCAGGCTCCCGCTCCGGCGGCGCTCATTCAGCGGCCGCCACCCATCCTTTCTCCGGCGGCGCTCGTCCAGTGGCCGGCACCTGACCCCGCTCCGGCGGCGCTGGTCCAGCAGCCGCAACCTGTCCTTGCTCCGGCGGCGCACGTCAAGTGGCCGCCACCTGTCCTTGCTCCGGCGGCGCTCGTCCAGCGGCCGCCACCCGACCCCGCTCCGGCGGCGCACGTCCAGCGGCCGCCACCCGACCCCGCTCCGGCGGCGTTCGTCCAGCGGCCACCACCCAACCCTATTGCCTGGCCCCTGCATTACCATTGGGTTCGGCACCGTGGCCGTCTGCCTGAATGGCCCTGTAAAGACCCTGGTGCTTGGCATCCTGGATGACTTCCTGAACCGCTCAGCCAAGCACCTCACCTCGGGTGGCCTGGATGGCCACCAGACTGACCTGAGGGGTGGACTCTGTACCCTCCTCCAGGCCCCCTTCCGCCCACCCTGGGTTGGTGACTTTTTGGTTGTTGTTTGGGGAACGTCTGGGATCCGTTCCTTTAGAGGGGGGGGGGGTACTGTCAAGGTCTGTGTTTTGGTTTGGGTTGTGTTTAGTTTTGTTCCATGTTTTCCTGTGTTCCATGTTTGTCGTGTGCTCATTAGGTTGTTGTGTCCACCTGTTCTCGTCTACTTTGTGTCGACCAATCAGCTCTCTCCAGCCACTCGTGTCTTGTCCAGGTGTTCCTCGTTGTCTCGTTAATTTGTTTGTATTTAGTTCCCTGGTTTCTTTCAGTTCTTGTCGGTTCATTGTCGTTGTCACATGTATTTGCCATGTCATAGTCGCCAGTTGTCTTTATCATTGTGGTATGTCATTGTCAGGTGTCATTTTCCCTTTCTATTCCACGTCTTACTCACAGGTCATAGTTTGTTTCCAGTTTTAGATATTCGAGTGTTTCTTTGTTACTTTGATTTGATTGGTATCTGTTGTGGGACTTTGTTCAGTTTTCCCTTTTTGAAGATTAAATATTATTATTTTGAGACTCCCGCACTCCTGCCTTGCCTCCCTGCTTCCCTGCAATTGGGTCCACCATGTTCTTGCCTTGCGTTACTCGCCCTCGCCCTAACCATGTACGTGACAGTCAAAGCACCATTAATGTAAGATAAACATGATTATGTAAAAATTATGACTTTGCAAGGAGACTTTATCTTTATCAAGGACACGCCAGATCATTTCAACAAGATGATGGCTGAACATGTTACTTCAGTCTAGTAAAAGGCTTTGTAGTGAAAATGTAGCAACTAGACTTTTCTGTGTGCAGTAGTCTGAAGCCAACCATGAAATCCCCGGGGTACAGACCCCGGTAAACATTCCCTTCCTTACTAACATTTGCATTGTGTCTTTGTATAAAAAGACAGATGCACTTTGCGACAAACCAATGGAATATCTTATAGAAACATTATGAATACCGCCATGCAAATATGATATATTGTTATATATATATTGTTTGTGTGTATATTGTTTTTAAGATGTTTGTTTTTTTTATTTAAAAAGGAAGATAAGTATTATGCAAAAAAATAATTACTTGATTTCCACAAAACTTTGCTTGACCCACCTACCGGGTACAACCGATGAAGCTGCGCATGCGAAACTAGATATTGTCAGTCACATCAATATTTTCAACAAATGAGACATGACAAGTTTATGATTATTCTGCATTGGCAGAGGTCTTTGCTGTACTGTTCTTAGTGTCATTCTAATTTAAGATAAACGTAACGTACCATATTCTCTGAATAACTGTATTCTCGTGGTAAATATATGTAATTAACATTGTTGGTTCATCGCAGAGATAATCTTAACTGCATTCATCAAATATTTACTTGGTTTTACTCAACACCAAAATGTAAAGCTATTTATCGTACTCCAAATATTTGTAAGGTGGCAAACAACGTAAAAAAGAAAAGAAAGAAAAAAGAAAAGCATTGGTTCACTAGTGAAAACAAAATAATTTCATCCATTTAACTCATGTCAGGAAATTCCAAGAAAAATATTGGGACTGTTTTCTCAATAAGTTGGTAAGGATTTACTTAAATTAGTTTTAAAAATAAAGAAAATGAATGAAAATAAAATAAGAAAAGAAACAAGTGGGATTGCTTAAGATTTATTAAACTTAAAAAGAGTAATTCAACAATTTATATATAATGGTATTTAATTCACTCATTTATCAATTTTCTAGGCGGCACGGTGACCGACTGGTTAGAGCGTCAGCCTCACAGTTCTGAGGACCCCGGGTTCAATCCCTGGCCCTGCCTGTGTGGAGTTTGCATGTTCTCCCCGTGCCTGCGTGGGTTTTCTCCGGGCACTCCAGTTTCCTCCCACATCCCAAAAACATGCATTAATTGGAGACTCTAAAATTGCCCGTAGGTGTGACTGTGAGTGCGAATGGTTTGTTTGTATGTGCCCTGTGATTGGCTGGCAACCAGTTCAGGGTGTACCCCGCCTCCTGCCCGATGACAGCTGGGATAGGCTCCAGCACACCCGCGACCCTTGTGAGGAGAAGCGGCTCAGAAAATGGATGGATGGATGGATGGATCCATTTTCTACACCACTTGTCCTAATTAGGCTGATGGCTAAACTGGAGCCGATCCGATAACTGTTGTTTGCAACCAATTGCTGGAGCCGATAACTGTTGTTTGCAACCAATTGCAGCGCACAAAAATAAAAACAATCATTGACACTTACAGTGACAGCTATGGACAATTTAGAGCAGTGGTGTCAAACTCATTTTTGTCACGGGCCACATCGTAGTTATGACTTCCCTCGGAGGGCTGCTACAACTGTGAACCCATATAAATGAAAGATTACCTCTATACTATAATTACATACAATATACACAACACATTGATGAATAGCCAGTTTTGAAATCAGAAGCCTATAAAAACATGTTTTTCAACTCTTACATTTCTTTTCAAAGGGGGATTGGTAACAAAATAATGCTTGCAAATATCTCAATGGTATTACACCAGAACAGAACGAGCAATTTTGATTTGCTTTTCGCGGGGCCACATAAAAGGATGTGGTGGGCCGGATCTGGCCCCCGGGCCACCATTTGCTCTTATGAACGGTGTGTAAATGACGTCCATTGTGTCAGCATTATTATTAAAAATTTCATACACATGTTTCTACATCAAATGTGACTGATTAAAAGAGAGTTCATGGATGAGCTTGAACATAGTTAAACTTGGGTGAGAGGCAGGATATCACCTGAACTCGTCGCCAGCGAATCGCAAGGATAAAAAGATTATTATTATTATTTAAGAATTTACTTCTTTGGTCACTCTGATGAAACACGACTGTTCTTTTCTGAGATGACTATTCAAAGGTACACTATCTGCGGTGCTGCATACATTACCCACAAGCACCAAGGCAATTTCATTCTCAGAGATTCAAGATACATATGATACAAGATTGTGCTCTGGGAGTTTCCTTTCCTCAGTTGTCTATATATACATCTCCAGTGCTACACGGCTATCACTCATACTATGCGATAGATTTAAAAAAAAAATTTTTTTTGCAGTGTCCTCACTATACATGGTTCCTCGTCATTTCTGTTCATTGGTCTACTTCTTCATTAATTCCTTCGATACATGCCTCCATCAATGTCCCCAGCGGCCATAACTAGTCATTGGCTCCTAAGGTGTCCAGTAAAATCAAGAATCAATGACAAGATTGGGCAGATTACTTACACGACATTACATGACCTCGCCCCTTGCAATGACAGACCACTGTGTTTCCCTGCTCAGATAAACTGTCTCCTACACATGCTAGAAAAACAAAGATGACACCATATCTGTTGAATTCTGTTCAACACTATCTTTCCTCTTCTTTAGGATTATAATTCAGTTTTGTCTCTTAGATTAATTTTAATCTCATTTATCTGCTTTTGTGTTTGTTTGCAAAGCACTTTCCCTTCTTCTCCAACCTGTCTAAGGCTCACTAGTCTATATTAGATTTCACTTTGTTCCCTAATCCTTTTCCTGTTCTTACAACTGCCTTTTAATTGTGTTTGTTTATCTGTCTGTGTAGTGATTTGCAAGTTTAAAAAGTACAACAAGTAAAGCTTTTGTGCATTTACTTGCTGATACCTGAAAGTAACATTGTTCAGGCACAGTGATGGGCATGATCTCAGCAATTATAAAGGCTCTACTGTAGATACCATGCGGTGTTTTAATAACAGGAGTACAATACAGGACAAAAATCCACATTTTGAAGAATGCACAGCGCTCAATCCCAACACTTCAGAGCACCCTTCGATTGTTGGAGTTTTTTAAGCAAATAGTGAAGCTTCTCCTACAAATTAAAAAAAAAAACAATCTCAAAAGTTTATAAATTAATCTCATATACGATATCAATGCATTTACCATCACTAAATGGGAAAAAGACCTTTCTATGTCTGCTGACCGTACTTACTGGAAAAAGATATGTAACAATACGTTTAGGTTGACATAAAAAAAAAAAGAATACTAATTTACAGTTCATACAATATAAAGTGTTCCATACAACACACTTTACTCAATACAGTATGCATAACATGTGCTTCTCTTCATCTAATATATGCACGCAATGCACTGAAAATACCCCAGACACCTATTGTAGAGTTACATGGGAATGCATACCAATTCAATGCTTTTGGACTTCGGTTATGCAGAAGGTCTCGAATATTTTGAACTGCGGGATTCCACTTTGCCAAAGATTGTGCATACTCGATTACTTAAGCATAATCGACCTCTCAAACAAATATTCACATTCAATACTCTGTATGTTAGTTATCGCTAAGAAAATAATTTTACTAAACTGGAAAAATAAACAATATCAATATTAATCACTGGTTAAGTCTCATCATAGATTATATGCATTAGAAAAAATATCTGTGGAATGAAAAAATGTATTACATAATTAGACAGATCGCTGGTCACCCTTCTTCAACTTGCTGAACCTACATCTTTGATTCCTCTGCCTCGGTAGAGTGCCATCTGACAATAACAATATTATATTGTAAATGTAAAAGTAAAATTTTGCCTTCTGTATTTTTTGTTGTTGTTAATGCAGCCCTATGGGGGGCACAAGCCAGTGCAAACTGTAGGCCGGTCCCAACCCCGGATAAATGCAGAGGGTTGCGTCAGGAAGGGCATCCGTCTTAAAACTTTGCCAAACAAATATGAGCGTTCATCCAGAGAATTCCATACCGAATCGGTCATGGCCCGGGTTAACAACGTCCGCCACTGGCGCCGTCAACCTGCAGGGCGCCGTTGGAAATTCAGCTACTGTGGGTCGAAGAAGAAGGAGGTGGAAAGCGGGTTCTTTGGCAGAAAGAGAAGAGGAAAACACAGAGCCTAGAACTGAATGTGGGGAAGGTTTATGGATGTCGTGAGGGAATACAGGAGGGCAGTTGGTGTTCAAGAGGAGGATACAGGAGAGAGGCTTACATGGAAAAGGATGAAACTAAAATTTACAAAGCCACTCCCACCATACTTCAGTTGTACAGCCGGGTCCACGACCTCTGTCCTACATGCTGTCCTTGTCCTGCCCTATATTGTCCTGTCCTTCCTTCACATGGTGTAGCACTAATGCCCCATACAACACTGGAATTTAATGTGTCATCGAACTAGGCATATAATGATTTACTTTCCTCATCAGCGAGTGTCCTGTCTTTTGTTGTCTTCTCTTCCTATATTATTAAGTTATCTTTTCACTGTCTCTTGCTTTCATGTTTTTCTGTCACTCCCCTTTAAAACTTTGTTCTGTCCGACAGAAATTTTCAAAAAATATCCATTAGAATACAAAGAACCTCAGTGGCAGCTTAAAAACTCCACTGTGGAACAGTGAAACTGTTCCAGCAAATTTGTTCTATTTGCTAAGCTGTAATGACCATAACTCAGTCATGTAACATGGATGAGTTAGGGTAATGGCGACCACGACCCACTGGACCAGTGGTTCTCAAACGTTTTACACCAAGTACCACCTCAAAAAATACTCCTCTTGCCAAGCACCCCCATCATGACCAACATTAAAATACAATAGCATAGCTGACCTGTATTAATAAAAAGGCAGACGTTTTATTCCTAAAAGCACATATCCATCCATCCATCCATCCATTTTCTCCCGCTTATCCGAGGTCGGGTCGCTGGGGCAGTAGCTTTAGCAGGAATGCACAGACTTCCCTCTCCCCACCCACTTCCCCCAGCTCTTCCGCGGGGATCCCGAGGCGTTCCCAGGCCAGCCGAAGGATGTAGTCTCTCCAGCGTGTCCTGGGTCGTCCCCGGGGTCTCCTCCCGGTGCACATATATTTAATATTATTGTAATCCACTGTAACATTATGCATAGTTTGAATGTTAAAGACTGCGCTTAAAAATAGGGGGAAAAAATGTACTTAAATAATCCATCCATCCATTTTCTGAGCCGCTTCTCCTCACTAGGGTCGTGGGCGTGCTGGAGCATATTCCAGCTAACGTCGGGCAGGAGGCAGGGTACACCCTGAACTGGTTGTACTGAAATAATTATTACATTAAAATCAATTGCACATAAGTTAAATAAAAATTGTGCCAAAATAAATGTTTCAAAGAGTTTGAAAAGATGAAATGCAAATGTAAGTAAATGAAAAGTTAAATAAAACTGAACCATTCTTAACAAATGTACTGTACTGTACTATGTTTAAAAAAAAAAGGTTTAAGCCACTGTACCAATATGCACAGTTTGAACATTAAATTCAGACACAAACATTGTGCATGGGACAACGACAATGCAAAAAAAATTTTGGAGTTACATTTTTATGCTGATAAAAACTAAAATTGGCATGCTGATTCCAAAATTGCAGTCAGATTTTTTCTAGCACGTCAAGTTTTTTTCTCCACAGCTTCTCCTCCGGATAAGGAAAATTCCACTGATTAGGTGGAGTAGGACTTGCCAGCTGATTACGATTGGACTCATCTACAGCTACGTGGCAAATTGTTTGTGCAGTCACAATTGAAACAGTGCGGTGAGAGGTGTGTGCAGCTCCCAATAGGTCAGTACTATCAATATCTGCAAACAGAAAGCTAGCATAGTAGGAATTAAGAGGATTTGTGCCATATCCTTTGTAAAACATCCATCCATTTTCTGTGCCGCTTATTCTCACAAGGGTTGCGCGTGTGCTGGAGCCTATCCCAGCTATCTTCGGGCGAGAGGCGGGGTACACCCTGAACTGGTCGCCAGCCAATCTCAGGGCACATACAAGCAAACAACCATTCGCACTCACATTCACACCTATGGGAAATTTAGACTCACAGAGGACAATTAACCTACCACGCATGTTTTTGGGATGTGGGAGTACCCAGAGAAAACCCACGCAGACACGGGGAGAACATGCAAACTCCACATCGGGATTTGAATCCCGGTCCTCAGAACTGCGAGGCAGATGTGCTAACCGGCCGTTCACCGTGCTGCCTTTGTAAAACATCTATCTATTTTCTGAGCCGCTTCTCCTCACTAGGGTCGCGGGCGTGCTGGAGCCTATCCCAGCTATCATCGGGCAGGAGGCGGGGTACACCCTGAACTGGTTGCCAGCCAATCGCAGGGCACATACAAACAAACAACCACTCGCACTCACACACACACCTACGGGCAATTTAGAGTCGTCAATTAACTTACCACGCATGCTTTTGGGATGTGGGAGGAAACAGGAGTGCCCGGAGAAAACCCATGCAGACACGGGGAGAACATGCAAACTCCACACAGGCGGGGCCGGGGATTGAATCCCGGTCCTCAGAACTGTGAGGCAGACACTCTAACCAGTCGGCCAATAAACATTGCAGTCATGCCTGTTTCTCATATTTCATTGTATGTCGATATTTGAAAAGTTTTATAAAACAAGCACATACAGTATCTGTTAAGTACAGCATTTTTCAATTTTTTTAAGAAAACATGGCTCTATAGTGTGAGTGCGAATGGTTGTCCGTGTCTATATGTGCCCAGCGACTGACTGGCAACCATTTCAGGGTGTAGTCCGCCTTTTGCCCAAAGTCAGCTGGGATAGGCTCCAGCACCCCATGACCCTAACCAGGATAAGCGGTGTTGAAAAGGTCGCCCATGAAACTATTGTTACAATGAGGGCAGAAACAAAGTGATGAAAAAAAGCAACCTTTAGCGAATAACTATAGTTGCAGCTAAAGGTTACTTTTTTTCCATTTGTAAATATATTTACAAATTGGCACCGCAAATCTAATAAAATGTGAAATGTTAAAATTACACTTTGGGAGTAAAAATCAATTTCAACACTCCTAGTTTTGCTGTGGCGGCACGGTGGACGACTGGTTAGAGCGTCAGCCTCACAGTTCTGAGGACTGGGGTTCAAACCCCGGCCCCACCTGTGTGGAGTTTGCATGTTCTCCCCGTGCCTGCGTGGGCTTTCTCCGGGCACTCTGGTTTCCTCCCACATCCCAAAAACATGCATGGTAGGTTAATTTAAAACTTTAAATTTCCCGTAGGTGTGAATGTGAGTGCGAATGGTTGTTTGTTTGTATGTGCCCTGCGATTGGCTGGCAACCAGTTCAGGGTGTGCCCCGCCTCCTGCCCGATGACAGCTGGGATAGGCTCCAGCACGCCCGTGACCCTAGTGAGGAGAAGCGGCTCAGAAAATGGATGGATGGAAGTTTTACTGTGTGCCTTCTTCTGTGAAACAAGCATGGTGTCTCTACAAGGTTTTTGGGGAAGTCAGTTGTGACCCTAAATTTTATATTTTTACTATATTTTTATTTTTGCTATTTACTATATTATCCATGTCAAAATGACTGCTGTGAAAAGTTATACCAAACTTTTTTTTTTTTGCACAGCACTGTAAAAAGGTAAAAGCCAAATGTGGAATGTGAGCCCTTGCTATGTTGAGGTCAATTGAAAGTCAGACAGAGAGATAGAGTCCCAGACCAATTTTAATATATAGGATCGGGAGACACTGCACCTGCTGACATAAATGGAAAAATCTCTCTAATGAGCAAACAATACTCCCATGTCTATGATATGAAAGCCTGGCCTGAGCTTGTATTTGTTACCATCAGCATACTGTATTTTATGATATTTTTATCTCCTGTGGTGTCTGAGTAGTAGTCACACAATAGTCCCCTTAGGAAAGACGTGCCAGTAGTAATCAATAGTGTGTCTTCTGTTTCTGTTTGGAAAGACACTGAGAAGTAGTGGAGTAGAGTCTGAGTGGCTTTGTGATGCTCCTCAAGGAGACTTTGTTATATTTCTTTTTTAAATGACACAGAGAGAGAGAGAGAGAGAGAGAGACACGTGGCACACCTTTGTTCCCAAAACTTTAGAGTTGTGTGATTACACTTTAAAAGAGTAAAGTATTCGCAGCCATTTCAATTTTATAACACGATATGACAAGATTATAATTTAAGACGTTGTGATAAAAGAATGTTTTCCCAGCCAGCCCCTGCTCCCCCTCCCTTTCATACTATATCTCTGTCTGATGCTCACCATCTGTCATCATCACTCCCCACCCCCTGTCCACCCCACATTTTCACTGCCTCAATCCAATCCAACGAGGTTTATTGGCATTAAAATGTGATTTTACCCACTCTCTGGCTCTCCTTCTGGTAAAATTGTCCTGTTAATAATTCTCAGCCGTCAGTGCTTCTCCATGGAAGCCTGAGCGTCCTACTGTAGGGGGCTGCACAAGCCACGGTCAGCCTTAATTAAGTAAGGCCAGTGCACTTTCTCACATCAATATTCAGTTCATGGCCATGTATTCTTTATTACCTTTTCATTGCTCACGAACAAGCAGGGTGGGCTGTACGCTAAGTGAAAGCAGGTTGTTACAATCATAGCGGAATGTGAAGGCCTACACTATCTGATAAATAAAACTGACCAAAAAGTCAGCCATGGAATCGACTTTTAACTGTTTAGTGACATCATGTGGACAAAACCTGTGACTTATTCGTGACTAATACCCTACTCTACATGGGTTTTCTCCAGGTGCTTCCTCCCATACTCCAAAAACATGCATGGTAGGTTAATTGAAAATTCCACATTTTATTTTGGATGTATTTCATGAAGATTAGTTTCCCCAACTCAATTATATAATATTACACGGAACTATAAACTTTGAGTTGGCGCTGCATAAATCAAATGGATGGAAAAACCTGCTCAAAATGTATTTGTGTTCCTGCATGGGTCATTTGAGTGAATAATAGAATAGAATAGAATAGAATACAATACAATAGAATACAATAGAATAGAATAGAAAAGGGATTTACAGTCTTCCATTGTTGGTTTGCTTGTCAGCAGTGATTATGCAAGAACTCCACAACTTTGTGCAAGGGCTGACACGTTCCAAACAAAAAATATGTATCTTATGTTTTCACATTTACAGTTCACTTGGTTTGGGCCAAGTGGGACAGTGACCAACCAGATCCAGTATGGCACTGCACCTACACTCATCTACAGCAGTCATGATCATAAACAAATGTTTTGCCGGAAACTACTGACATAACAAAACCAGGCCTTTTCATAATTTTTGGGGAAGTTAATTCATTGGTCCATATTTATTTATTTATTTATTTTATCTAGCCTCTGAAGTTTTTTGGGGATATCCCAGTCTGGGCTTCCTATTCTTGTTGCTGGTTTCCCTTTTCTTGTATAGCCTCTTTACTTTTATATT